>NC_056741.1:511989050-512214050 GCF_019279795.1 Protopterus annectens
TAAAAGAATCAAAAGAAATTTTAAAGGGATAAGTACAAAGGCAAAAAAATGGATGAAAAAGAATATATACATGAAATGATTTGGGGGTTGATATAATGGCTAAGGTGTTTGACTCACAGAATCAAAGCAAAGTGTTTGATTATCACTTTTAGGACAGAAGTTGGCTAGGCTTAGAATGGTCTATTAAGAAAGCTAACCTAATAATTAGCTATGAAATAATAAATCTAAGGAAAGGGGAAAATAAAATTTTAGAGTTTTTCTGTAAAAGTGTTTAGTATTAATAATATAGTAAAAAATAGGGATTTTGCAGTGATGTAATATGTTATATAGATGTAATTATGTTAGAAGACAGGATTTTTAACAAATGTTGAAAGATTACAAACAGAGAAACTATGAGGAGGAAAGATGAGCTGGAATTTGGGAAATAAGAGATGTTCTGTAATAGCCATATTGTGTAGAAATAGTATAAAGATATCAGATGCAACTTTAACAAAAATGGGGTGATTAACTATTGTAGAATTAAAATGGGAAGAACAAGTATATAAAATTATACCATTATTATGCGTCAAGAAAGGGAAGGATATTCACCAGATTTTAGACTAAATATGAATATTATAATAACAGAAGACTTTAATTGTGATTTAAGATGCTAGCACAAAAGGAAAGATAATGATATAAGAAAAAAATGTTAGAATTTATAAGATGTGGTAAGTTAAAACTTTGGAACAAAAATGCATGAACTTACAAAAAGAATATGTATAGAACTGAAATAGAGTATTTTATAGTGCCAATAGGTTTGGTTATAGGAGATTTATTTAAATGAGCTTGATAATGTATTAGGACAAGTAAATATAGATTCGGCTGCAGGACCAAATGGAATAGGGTATGAAAAGTATAAAAATTTAAGGGATTGACAAATATATATATACTTTTTAAAGATTTTGAATGAATGGCTAAATTAAGGTTTTATGTAGAAAGAATTATGTAGTAGAATAAAATAGTATTGAATACTAATGATTATAAGACCTTTATGAAAATAATACAAAAGGGATTTGAAACTAAAATGAAAAATATTATGGAAGATGATGTATAGTACCAAAGGGAAGGGTTGTCAAAAATTATTAATGGTAGAGAAATTGTTGATGATATTATGAATAGAAAAGAAAGAATGAAAATCATGATAGTAGGCTTTTTATAAGGCATTTGATGCAAATGGGCATACTATCTTATAGGTAATAATGCAATATTATTGTAATATAAGTGAGAAAGTTAAGAAATTATATATGTCAGCATATAGTGATAATAAAGTAAAATTACTTGCAGATGGCTGGTTAAACAAAGAGGTACATATGAAGAGTGATGTAAGACAGGGATGTGCAATGAGTTGTGTACTCTTTGCATTAGTTATGAATGTAATAGATTGTAAAATAAACTACAAAATTGATGTGGTGGGATATGTTGCACTTAAAGGGTTAAGAATTCCAGTTCTGTTAACATATGCAGATGACATTATAATAATTGCAAACAGCAAAAGTCAGATAAAATAAGTAATCATTTGCACAAATGAGTGTCTAAAGGTGATAGGGGTGGCTTTAAATAAAGAAAAAAATAAAAGTTTAGGTGATGTAGGAAAGATAAGAGTTACATATTTTACCATAAATGAAATTCCTGTGTTAAGTATAAAATTTGGGAATAAAGAAGTAAGTAGAATTCAATGGAAAAAATAGAAGAAATTAAAGAAACCTGTCTTTTCTGGAGAACATATAAATTATCATTCAGAAAAAAAGACTCATTTGATAAATTAAGATAAAACTTCACCAACTACGAAAATAGCAGCCCAGACTGAAAAAAATAAGTGTCTTTATTACAATTCTGGTACCTTGGCCTTCGCCTTCAAATGGAATAACTAACATTCTCAGAAACAAGTCTATATACACCACCAATAACTTCATTAATTAACATCAATTAATCAATCAACATTTTTTTCAAATTTTTAAAGCCATAAGACTTCATTATTACAAAATAACTAAATTCCTATATTTGTATCAAATATTTGTATACAATTCATACATTAACTATCTTATAAACATTCATGACATAAATATAGGAATTTAGTTATTTTGTAATAATGAAGTTTGAAAAAAAATGTTGATTGATTAATTGATGTTAATTAATGAAGTTATTGGTGGTGTATATAGACTTGTTTCTGAAAATGTTAGTTACTCCATTTGAAGGCCAAGGCCAAAGTACCAGAATCATAATAAAGACACTTATTTTTTTCAGTCTGGGCTGCTATTTTCATACTTGGTGAAGTTTTAGCTTATTTTTGGAAAAGCTGTATACAGCTATTCAGTGTGTTTTTGGTGATTATGTCCAATAACGAAGCAGCAGGAACACCAGGGGTTGCAAGGAGCAACCTCACCAATTTTGACTTTTCTTCCATTTGGAAGGACAGAGAAAAAAGTTTTGCCTCCAATGATCCATGGGTATGTGACTCTAATGATCATTTCATGAAATTTGAAGAACTAGAAAAGCTGATGATAAAGGAAGCAACAGTGTTCTATGATTTGAGATTGTTGGAAAAATATGTTAGTTCCAACATTGATCCGAGGGGACTCAGAGTTGACCGGTTGCCTGCTTATGAATTCTCTGAGGAGGATTCGGATCTCTTTGAAGAGTGGAAAGAGATCTCATTGCAGTGTACTTTAAATTGGTTAAAAGTGCTTATTAAGTGCAATGAGAGAGCGCTCAATAAAGCACGCTCTAGTATTGTTGAATTGCAAAAGACCTTGCTAAATAATTCCTCAGAAGTAGAGTTTGAACAAAATATTGTGGACATTAAGGTTACAGTTTCCAAAACTGAACAACAGGTGGTACAGCGCAAAAAGAAAAAGTTTGCACAAGACGTTAATGACTACAGTATGGGGAAAATCTTTTCCTGGCAATATAGCTTTAAGAGGGGGCATGGAAGATCTGCTAGTAAAAACAGCAGACGCAGATCCCGCAACCCCAGAGCTACTTCCATTTCCTCTGTGGAGACATGCTCGGCGGGAAGAAAGAGCATTTCCTTTGACGAAATGAATATGGAAGGAGCATCGGGTTCCAATGGTGCAAAGGAAACAACTGCTTCAGTCAAAGACAGGTCTAATCAAAGAAAAGGGCGCAATTGGCGCTTTCAAGCCAGGGGAGGAAGAAATTAGTTGGGTGTTTCAGTCCCAAAGAACTGGTAAACATAATTTTGCTTTTGGTGGACATGATAAACCAATTGTGTTTATTGATTATAATAACGTGTTTACTGACCAACTTAACTGTTATGCAGGTAAGGATTTAAATATCATTAATCTCTCTGATTTGGTAGTTACTGATAACATGAAAAATGTTTTATGTAAGGGGACTAAATTTGTGCCAACTCATATACCATCTTTGTCAGATATAATGTTAGAGGTTAAGAAATTTTGTAGAAAATTACATCTCAAAGTTTTCTTTTCTAACATTGATAAAAATACAGTTTATTCTGTTGATAAAATGAATGATGAATCTCTGTTGGAAAGTTCTCTTATGGATCTGTCTATACATGAAAATGAAATGATATACATCTTTTCTGATTTGGAAGGGAGCTCTAACTCTACTTTTGTCTTTGAATATTATACAGGTTATGGGAAGTTTGATATTCCTAAAGTACCCTATATTAGTGAGTTTGTCCCTCCAAAAATGAACAATAGTATTAATATTTTTGAGAAAACATTAAGTAAACAAATTATTAAGGAATTTGGGTTATTTAAAAAGCATCCTAGAGAGTATAATATTTCCAAGGAAGAATGGCAGGCTTTATGTGACATTAGGGAATGCAGCAATAAATATGTTTTCACGGAATCTGATAAAGGTGGAAATTGGGTTATTTTATCAAGGGAGAGATATAATTCTCTAGTATCAGATTTGTTTTCTGATAGTAATACTTATATGCACCTGCTTACAAACCCTAGGGCAGAATTTAATAATGCCTTGCATGATCTTTTGGAGAAGGGTGAACGCCTAGGATTTTTTACATCTGGGGATGTTAAAAAATTGTATATAAAAAATCCTAGAGATGCTAGATTTTTTATTATACCAAAAATACATAAAGATCTGAGAAATCCACCAGGGCGTCCTATTGTCTCAGGGAAAGGTGCTTTTTCACAAAATGTTGGCATATTTTTGGATTCTGTATTAAAATGTTATTTACAGAGGATTCCCTCACATGTTAAAAATACCAAGGAGGTTTGTGAATTTTTCAAAGGGATGACTTGGCAAGACAATTTTTATTGGGCCAGTGTAGATATTAAATCCTTATATACCTGCATTAGTATTAACTGGGGACTGGAAGCAGTTAGTAAATTGTTAGGAGAAGGCCCACAGACTTCCTTTATTGTACGCTTACTAGAATTTTGTCTTACACATAATTATTTTGAATTTGAAAATAAATATTTTTTACAAAAGGATGCTACTGCAATGGGTGCCTGTTTTGCTCCATCTTATGCCATTATTTTCATGGGGTACTTTGAAAATTTGTTTGTTTATTCAAATAATTTTTTTCGGAATAATGTGGTCAAATATAAAAGATTTATTGATGACCTTTTATTTTTATGTATGGGGGACCCCATGGAATTTGAGGAATTTATCTCCAGTTTGAAGTCTAACCCCTGTGGTTTAGATTTTACTTTTAAAATAGGTAGAAAAACAATTTAGTATTTAGATGTGGAATTTTATGTAGGGTCAGATGGGGGAATACAGCATAAACCCTTTCATAAGACCACTGCGGTTAACAATTTTTTACATGCGTCAAGTATGCATAGTTTCCATCTAATTGAATCTTTACCATTTAGGGAGTTTAAACATATAGCAAGTAATACTTCAGAAAAAGATATGATTAAAGTGGAATTTGATCAAATCTTTGAGAAATTGAGTGCTAGATGATATTCTCAAGATAGAATCAGAACTATTAGAGCTGAAGTAGAAAAATAAATGGGGTTAGCATATCATGGTTCACTGGCTAAAGTAGATAGTTATGTAGGTAGAAAATATAGAAAAGGGGGAAAGTATGAAAAAAATAGGAATTAGTGAAAAAAATAAAATATTTTTTGTGAATAGGTTTTCAGCTTTTTCCCCTATTTTAAGAAAATTGGTGTTGAATATCTGGCCTATTATTAATAATGATGATATCTTAAAAGATATTATTCCTAATGAAGTATTTTTTTTCTTATGGTAGATTTCAAAATTTGAAGGAGCTGGCTAGATATAAAGGCAGAAGAGAGAAAGTGACCAATACAGGTGCTTATCCATGTGGTAGGTGTAAGGTATGTAATAATATTA
Organism: Protopterus annectens; assembly: GCF_019279795.1. NCBI lineage: Eukaryota > Metazoa > Chordata > Ceratodontiformes > Protopteridae > Protopterus > Protopterus annectens. Next base: position 511,994,400 of record NC_056741.1, read on the forward strand.
AAAATTTAGATGGGACCAGAATCAATGGCATTTTATACAATGCCATTGATAATTTTGATTGTAATTCATTTGGGGTCATTTATATAATAGGGTGTAACTGTCTGGAAAGAAAATGGTATATAGGGCAAACCAAGCGAAAGGTAAAATTAAGAATATTGGAACATCTAGGAGATATCAGGAATGAGAAGCTTGATAGCCCGGTGGCCAGTCATCTCCATGAACAACATGGAGGTGCAAGGAAAGATTTAATATTTAGTGTTTTTGCTAAACTCTATGACCCGTGGGGGGCGGATCATAGTTTTCAAAGGAGGTTAATAGACATGGAATTTAAATATATTATTAATTTCAATACTTTGTATCCAAATGGAATGAATTTAGAAGTGTAAATATTTTTACAATGGATGTTATGAATGTTTATAAGATAGTTAATGTATGAATTGTATACAAATATTTGATACAAATATAGGAATTTAGTTATTTTGTAATAATGAAGTCTTATGGCTTTAAAAATTTGAAAAAAAAATGTTGATTGATTAATTGATGTTAATTAATGAAGTTATTGGTGGTGTATATAAACTTGTTTCTGAGAATGTTAGTTATTCCATTTGAAGGTGAAGGCCGAGGTACCAGAAACGTAATAAAGACACTTATTTTTTCAGTCTGGGCTGCTATTTTCATATTTGGTGAAGTTTTATCTTATTTTTGGAAAAGCTGTTTACAGCTATTCGGTGTGTTTTTGGTGATTATTTGATAAATTGCCAACAGTATTTGAAAATAAGTTATTGTATATATATATATATATATATATATATATATATATATATATATATATATATATATATATATATATGTGTGTGTATATATATATATAATCCATTTATTTGGGGTTCTGGATAAAACCAAGTAAAAAGAGGAGTTGCGTATGTAATAAAGAGGAAGGAGGTTTATGTTTAATTAACCCAGTGGTATATGCTGCTTCTTTTAATTTGTAAAGACTGTTAATGTGGATAAGTGAAAGGGAAGAGTGATTAGTAGTAATACTGTATACATTTAAGTATGATCAATTTTTGAGACATGATAAAAAGTGTAAAGGAGAAAATGAGTGTATAAATGAAGAAATATAATGTTACCAGGAAAAATATTTTTTTGGAAAATAAAAATTGATGATATAGAAAAAGATAGAAAAGTATGGTATAAGAATGTAGTGATAAAACATTATTGTGTAAAACCATGGAAAATCTAACAGATGAAAAATTAAAGCTATAAAAAAATAAAAAAGAATGGTGTGATCATTCATAATTTGCATGTGGAGACTGGTAATAGATAAATTGCTAGTAAAAGGAAATATGCCACATAAAAAGAAAATTGATAGAATATGTATACATTGCTAAGAAGAAGAAACTATAAAACATATGTTTTTGAAATGTAAAAGAGTAAAAAAAAATGTTACGGAAAAACTATGTAAATAAGATTTAAGATTTTATATAAGTGGATAAAATAAACATGGATATTATAATAATAGATGCGAAGAATATTTTAAAAGAATGGATAAAAAAGTTCTGCGTTATATGGAATTAAAGAATAAATTAAATTAAATTTAATGGTAAATGGATTTTAGCAAAAATATTAAGTAAAATCAGATGCTGGCTATGGAAAAATAGTGGGGGTCTAATAGGGATGAACATTTAGTAAAATTGTAAAGGAAATTGTGAATATGTGTAAGCAGATTTATCTATCTATATATTCTTACATTTGTAAATATCTGTGAATATGTAAACATGTTGTAAATAGTCTTTTTGTATATAAGTAAAAGGACCCCTACTGTTTTTGATAGGTGCTAAGAGATTATCAAGCAGATGCTGCCTCAGTTTTATTGTTTCATCTGAAGGACAACTCACTCAGAAGTGCAGCACCTACAGAGTATGTAATCAATCTACTTGTTGTGAGAATAGAACCCAAGGCCTTCTGTACCAAATGCAAGTGTGTTACCTGTTGCACAACTGACCATCATCATTATTATTATTTGCTCCTGATTCATGTGTTATGGAGTTGAAAGGCATCATCTTTTATTACAATCAGATGAGGTCGACAGACCAAAGTGGGTATAACTGCTTGGTGGGGGGCTAACTTTGGATGATCATAACTTGCCCTCATTTGCTCAGTTTAAGCAATATAGTATATATTTTACAACTACAAGATATCTATTGTATACACAGTCAACAATGGGCTATAATTACTGGACATTGGGGCTGTCTGTTGTTGAGAATGACTGACTCTGATTGTCATGATCAGGTTAAACAGTTGTTATTCTGGCTTTTCTGGATAGTGGGAATTTGTATAATGCAAGTTGGGATACTTTATTCTGTTCATTTTTGTATGACAATTGGCACTTGAGTTGCATATAATGAAGTGGCTTTAATTCATGGGTGTGGATATCAATGGAATATAATGAAAACAGTTCCACTAATATTCAGTCAGGAATGTGAATCCAAAAAATGTACAGTTATGCGTAGTCCAAAACAAAGTGTGTCGATGGTTTTAAAATCATCTGGTGCCCAATGTGCACTTCATCCACCACTGCCTCTGGTGGTGTTCTGCAGAATGTCCCAGAAACCTGCAGTAGGATATCTGTTATCCATGTTATACCTCACAACATAGCTTTGTGCAGACACTAAGAGTGAGGGCAACCATTGGAGCACCATACAGGCTGAAGCCAGCAGGAAATATGCCAGGAGAGGAGTTTTTGATGGAAATGGCTGAAGGAGAACCCATTGCAAGATTGAAATAGGAGCAATATGTAACCATGCTGGTAAAGAAGCAGTGTCTGATCCATATCTATGGGTCATAATAGAGTTATAATTGAAAAAAAATATAATGCATGAAATACTACACCAAAGCTTTTCAGTACTATGCAATACAGTGAATTCATGAATATTAAGAATTTCTGCGAAATCAAACAGTTAGCAAAGTGTACACAAATAAATTAAATGTTAATTTACGCATGATTTGGTAGTAAACTATGTAAATGGTTGGAAAGCAGCCTGTACATTTTTAACCATTACATTTTTTTTTCATTAAGGGTTACAATGAGATCTACATTTGAAACAATTAATGTGATTTATCATGTCCAGTATATATCCTGTGATTATTCCTCCCAAATGCTGAGAATTTTTGAGAATGTCCCCATTTTTGCCTCATGTTTTTGGTCTGTTCCTCATACAATCTGTGGGTTTTGGCAAATCATAGAGGACTGAAGTATTTAAATAATGACAGAATCTGAGCTTCAGACTTCATATCCTTCAGAAAATGCATACTAGCACCAACACTGTTATTCTAGCAACCTTCTAAGTTTCTAAGAGCAATATTTAAAATATGAGTTTGATTTTGCACTTTTGTCCAGCAGCAACCCCCCCCCCCCAATGTTTTGCCTTTTTTTCAGAATTCTTACTGTAAAAGATTCAGAGGTATGCCTGCAAAAGTTTTTTATATTGGAAAAATATTTAAGAAGTTGAAGGAATGTGTGGTTAAGCACAATAAAACAATAAAGAATAATGATAAAACAAATGCTTTATAAAACACAGTCTCAGCTGTAACAATTTTAAAAGTTTAGTGGTTTTGAATATATTTCTGATAAAGGCAAGAACTCATGTCGCAGTTTGAATTTAAAGTTCTCGTGCAGCATGTTTAAATAAGACTGCTAACTTTGCAGGTTTCTTAAAATGTAAGCATATCTACTCTTATTGATAATATATAAAAAATTATTAAGAGTTAAACTGGTTATTCTTGTGCTTAAAGAAAAGTTTGATTTGGTCTTTTAAAGGTGCTATCCCTGATTTTTAAATATTTAAGTTAACATTTAATTTGTGCTTGATTGATAAAGTTCATGATTTGATGTGAGTGAAAACACTTACCACATCACCTTGTATTTGTTTTATTAAAGTTATTTATTGTTTTCAGCTCTTATGAGTGATTTTTTTCATGGATTTGTTTCATAGCTTATCCATATGTTCATCTAATTTTGTTGATGATCTGTAAAATCGTTTCTGCTATGCATGTGTTTTTTATGTTGTAACATTTTAGGTTTGTATTATTGCAGGTTTAAGAATTTTATATAGGATATTTTCAGTCACAAAAGAATGTGCCTTAATATTTAATTACAGATCCCTCCAATAAGTAATAGATCACTAAGACAAGATATTACTAAACACATTTGCTTTACAATGGCCTTCATTTAATTGCCTATAGTAACTACATTTAGAGTGGAGGATCTAGAATCTAGCACTGTGGTTTGCAGTTACAATACTGACCACTTAAGCAGAAGCAAAACAAAACAGTGGTATTCCTACCTGCTTTGACAGCAGTGCTGCAGTAGCCATGCATAATCACTACAGAGAATGATGACCAAAGTTAAACTCAAGATAACAGACTCCACTTGTATTATATGAAGAGTATAGTAACAACAGGCATGCTTTAAATTGAGCTTGTATCTGTACATCCAGTTTTATATCCTGAAGGCATAAACACAATGAGAACATCAACTTAAACAGCAAATATTTGTGTAGAATATGATGCAATATTTAGTTATAACCATTTGAAACACAGAGACTAAATGGCCGAAAAAACAGACTTGTATATATACCAATAGCATTATGAACAGCTCAGAAATGAAATGCTGTTTGTCAAGTCATAGGATCTGATATGTGACAGATGAAAAATTAATAAAATATGAATGGCTGTATGAAAGTTAAACAATTTTATTGGGCATTATATTTTTGTGACTGTCAACAATAAATTAATGACCTGGTAAAAGTAGAACAGTTTTGTTAGAAACTACTTTTCTGCTTCTGAGTCGTTTACTTGAAGGCAAACTAATGAGTATTTTTTGTAGCTCTAATTCACTTATAACCAATTAAGTCTGACTTGTTTGTCCATCACACCCAAATTAATACAATGATATATATTCACCCTATATGTGCATGGAAATAAGATGTTTATACGAAGATCCTTATGCAAACAACCTTCATAAGCATGTTTTCCCATTTGAGTCACGAGTCATTAAGGACCTTATCTGATTAGATGTGAAAGCTGCAAGATGGCTAATAGAACTCATTGTTCCTCAAAGAGCAGGGCATGTGTACCAGGAGAATGTTCTTACAAGAAACACATCTAAAGTAAATTTTGAGTGGGTATCTATGTACTGAAATAGCAGTATACTGAAAAATAAAAATTCATCTAGAGCGCTGAGTTGCAGCTGATAGTTATTGAAAGAAATATATAAATGAAGCAAGGCAACAGATGCTTCCAGTATAAGTGTCTCCAAAAAGATGTTCAGTGAGGATGAGCATCTGAGGCACAAATTAACATTTTAGTCTGCATTACAACTGTTCACAATTAAAAGTAAACAATTAACACATCATCATATCTATTGTTGATACTGCCTTACATAATTTCTAATCTGCCTCATAATCTGCCAGTGCTACAGAGCTGTAAGCAAAATGTCTAGGTCTAATTGGAAATATAGTTTCTACTGGCTGCATGGCATAAACAACAGCAATAATTCCACACGAAGCTATTCCCCCACTGCAGCAATAGCATTTTTAGCTGCAGTGAAGATTTCCATCAATCTAATGAAACCTATCAGAAATTTGCTAGTCATTTTATCCATCATAAGGAACAAAAAAACTTAGAACTACTGATGAGTATTAGCAGAGAATCTGCTTCTACTCATTTCAGATAATTAATTTTTAATTCTAACGACATTTTACACACAAATGCACACACACACACACACACACACACACACACACACACACACACACACACACACACACACACACACACACACACACACGTAAACTGCATATATAAAGATCAAGCATGCAACAAGATTATAATCTTTAATAAATAATTACCTTTCATGTCTTTCTTGCACTACTGATACAGTATTTCCCCAAATTCTTACTTAGCAGATATTCTTTCATTAAGTTTCATTAACAACCACCCTTTGCATAGTGGGGACAGTTGTGCGAGGGCCACATCACTGGTGGGTGTGGTCTTGCTATTGAAACCAGGCTCCAGGTGAGAAGTGGCTGTTTTGACAGAGAGATGAATAGAGACACCATTTGCTCAATGACTGGATGAGTGGTGGTGACTTTTAAAAAATAACATAAAATAAAAACAAAGAAGGGAAGGAAAAGAAGGGTGATTTTGTATGGTGTAGGAAGTGTTCTTGCTTTGTTGCCTTTGCTTTTGTGGACTGGTACCTCTGGTAGAGTGTTCTTTTAAACATTGGGGGTAACTTTGGTACTGTGGTGGAGTTGTTGGTGGCTGTCTGCTTTGTGAAGCAAAAGAAAAGAAGCAGATGTGTGCCCATATGAGATGGGGAGCTGGTTGGGGCTGCATTTATTCCAGTGTTCCTCATGCTTAATGCATCCTCTATCTGCACATCCTAGCCAGGTTTTGTGTTTGCTGTTTCTGAAGGTTTTCCTATCAGTTAGGACTGCTTGTAACCCACAACAGCAGTGCCTCTTTAGAGATATTTGTAAAATGGTTGGAGTTAATAAAGATCACAATGGGAAGTTTATGTGCAGTTATTGTGGCGGAATTGGCACAATCATCCTTTGCATAGCAGAGAGGGTTGTGTGAGGACCACTTCATTGGGGGGGTGATCTGGCTACTTAAGCCAGGGTACAAGTGGGGTTGGTCTGATTTCAGTGGATAGACAAACGGCCCTCCCCTGCCCTCTCTGTGGTTTTGGATGGGCAGAGGGGAGGTAATCTCCTACTCTGCCATTATTTTCCCTCTCACCTTTCCTGGGTTTTCTGTGGGGTTGGGTGTAAAAATGGATAGATAAGCTGTACTCTCAGGGAAGCAAAGATCTTCAGCCTGTATGGTGGTCAATGGACTGGAGTCGATGGAGCTTTAAGTCACATGGTGTATGAGTTTTTATGAATTGTTGGAACGTTTTACTGTTATTGCATACTGAGTGATTTTGTATATTCTGTAAAAGGGTTGGAGGTAAAGGTTGCAATGGCAAGCTTATGTGTGGTTACTGCAGAAGAATTAGGACAACATTCATTATAAACCTATTATCACTCTCACATATCTTTGTTTTATATATAGCATTTGACATCTATGCTAGGTTCTTAGTGTTTCTTAATTAGTCATACAGAAAATATGACTTATTTGCCCAAAGGAAACTTTTAAGGATTTTAGTAAGTTTTGACTACTCTAGCTAATTGAGCATTGTATGTTTAAGCTAACACTAGAAACTACAACACATGTTTTCTGTTAAACTGCCTTCATCATGGTATTTCATTATCGGCATATGAGAACAAATCTTTGTTTTGTAGTTCTGTGTTTTCATTCTGTTAGGAATTTTATAGTTCTGTCTTTCTTGTGTGGTCAGAATGCTGTATTGCACTTTTCCTGATTCAGGACTATAAATTAGTTTGAAGTAGAAGTTTAAGGTTGCTAACAATCATTATTCATTAGCACTGCCACTGACTTTCTCAATCCCCACTTACAAATTGCCTGACTGAGCATGTCACATACACCAGATGCATATGGATTATGCTTATAAAGTAGTTATTGTGTAAAGCAGATTAATCAGTTTTAACAAATACATAAATGCAGTTTAGACTGCAATTTCAAAACAGGTTTGCCACGCATGATTTATTTGCAAATATCAAAGGAAACTTCAATTTTATAAAAGAATTGACTGTCAGTGTTATGCAGAATGTTAATACAATGTAAAATGCACAATTTCACCATTACAGTACTTATAGATTAGAAGTCCCCTGCTTAGTGGGAAAAAGCAGTGTTTTTTTTTAAGTTTTAGTTTTATTCTACATGTTGTATATTATTGCTAAATTCAGAAAAACACACACAAATATTTAATTAAAATTCATAGACAAAAGACAGAAAGAGGTACTGCTTGATGATTGCGTCAGTGCTTTTAACAGATCCATAAGTGAAACCTAAACATAAAATACTTTTCCTATTGATGAGGTAGTAGATTCAGAAATAAATGAAAATAAGAAAAGTCATGTGGCAATTAATAAGGCAGGTATGTAATAGACAATATGATATAAGCCATCATTTATAAATGGCTGCAGCTGTATTTTTTAGCAAAAATAAAAATCAAAGCACTAATGGAAAGTTTTATTTGCCATTATGTTCTATGTGTAGATGTGCATTATTTAATCACTGTTGCAGTAATCTTAGCTATATGGATTATATCCTGCATTGGATAAACTGTTGGCCAGCTTCCAAGACTTCAGGGTACCTTCCACACACCCAGACCATTGACAGCTCAAGCAAAGCTGTAGAAAATCAGTGATCAGGGTGGCAAGACCATCAGAACTTTCCTGCCTCTGTAGAGTGCTCTTTTTACAGGTTTTAGGGGTTGACAGTAAGCTAGCATTTCTGAGTTGCTTGGTGTATAAGTTCCCTTATGAGGAAAAAAAATCCTCAACTTATTTTATGACTACAACAATATTTTTTTAAACTGACATTGTTTGTGTAATGCTAGGAATTAACTTTTGGTTGGACTGTCAAGCAAATTTTCATTCAGTTGGAAGTTTTTCTTTTAGAGTAAACTTGGGTAAATTTAATTTGTTTTATCTATTTTTTTTCGTGAGAAAGCATTTAGAAGATTCTGTTTAGGGGTTGGGGTAAATCTATTAGGTGTGTTTCATAGTGTTTTTGTGGTGAAAGCTTAACATTTTTGATACTTACCTTTTAATGACTATCACAGTTGTACTCAGACAGGTTTCATTCTTGGCTGCATCATGGAAATTGTTACCAGCTCCTTGGATCTTTCTTCCTCTATCCACAAAAGAAGAACATTTTCAGAAAAACTTTGTCCCTTAAGCAGGCTAATAAATTGCTTCAGCCACAGATGCGTGAGTCTGCTGTGGCCATTTCTGTGTCCTGAAGTCACTCATCTTCTTCATTGGTTTCTTCTGGTAGGCCCTTCAGCAACCTTAGATGGGAGATTAGACATGTTCTCAGGGGCTGCTGGAGTGTGCTTGGTGGTCAAGGGAGAAACACTCTTGCTGGTCTCTGAGGAAGGATGGGAAATGCATACCTTGTCCAGCTAGATAAGGATACCTTTTTCCTAGTGTGATGTCCCTGACATGGGTCAATCTGCTTCTATGGAGACCCTGGTTAAAAAGAAACAGAAGGTTAAACATTTATCTTGTCCTGCCTCTGCTCATTGAGCTTGGTTCAAGGTTTAGTTTCGACAATTCTCATGTTGGATTCTCTGGTCAGCTGAAAAAGTAATTCTTCATTTTAAGATTCCCAGGATGGTGAACAGAACAATAATTATGAAGAAACAACCGCTGTTTTCTCTTCACAGGTAAACGTTTCTGAGGAGAGTATGTCTTCTGATTATACCTTGGAAGAAATTTCTTTTTCTGAAACCATAGCTAGGATGAACCATAATTTTTTTCATTGAGACCATAATGGCATTCTAGTGTCTTTGAAAAAATATATATTTTTTTTCAGCATAATCCTTTTCCTACTATTCTTACAGCTTTGGTGGATGTTTTTATTACAACTTGCAATATGCCTTGCAAGCAGCCTATAACTCCAAACATGGCATGGCAGATAAGCTGCACCTATTCCACCAGTCTTTAAAGTTTTTTTTATTTTTTTAATCTCAAATCTGACAATGCAGTAATTTCATTGGCAAATTCATCTGCAGCTCTGCAGCTCAGCATTTGGTAAAAGACAGCCCCCATCCATATACATACACTGATTAGAATAGAGAGGCATTGATAGATTTGGAAAAATATACCTCTGCCACATTTATGTTTAGCATTCTTAATTGTCAGGCTAACATATTAAAGATTGTGCTTGCTTCATTTGAAAATCTGAAAAAAAGTACAGTTGTGTAACTTGAACTTACCGTAACAATAGATGTTTGAGTGATCACTGCTACAGTAACCTTAGCTATATGGATTACATCCTGCCAAGGATATAACAACCAGCCAACTTCCAAAGCTTCAGTGCACCATCCAAGCAGCCAAACTGTCAAGCAGCTTGAAATGAGCTGACTAAAAGAAACGTTTGGGCACAAATCCATTCAGAGCTTTCCTGCCAGAACAAAGATTAAGGCTGAGCCCTGAAAGGGCTATACTAGAAACAACAAAACATAAATGCTCCCACCTTAGCATATCATTTGATCATCTATTATTATGGATGACAGCTTACACAGTTGTACTATGTTCATCATATTGATCACTGCTGTAGTAACCTAAACTATATGGGTAGATTACCATTGATAACTATATTTGGGAAGTGGAAGGAGAAGATTCCAGGAACCCCTGGAAAATGGTCCTAACAAAGCTAATGTGGGCCTAGAGCAGGAATCAAGCATTTACTGTGGACCAAGTATCAGCTTCTAGAACATTTCTAGAATCTACCCCATTCCAAAAAGACATAGATGAAGCCAACACCCTGGTAGAAAGGGCCTTGACCCTGCCTGGAATAGATTTGTTATTGTGAAAATAATATAAGTTATTAGCTTTAGACAACCATTTGGAAACAGTCTGTTTTAACACCAGGTGTCCCTTCTTCTTGCCTTCACAAGAAACAAACATTGATTTGAAGATCTGAGAGCTATAATTCTGTCAAGATAGTATCTGAGCTGTCTATGGACATCCAAGGTATGGAATATTCTTTCTTGCTCATTTACAGATTCAATAAAGAAAACAGGAAAATGAATGGTTTGGCTTAAAGCATACCCTTTTAGGCATAAAAGGGGGATCAGTTCTCTAAGAAACTCTGGCTCTATGGAAAATGAGGTAGGGTTGACTCAGCATAAGGGCTTGTAACTCAGACCCTTCTTGCAGAAGTCAAAGCAATCAATAAAATTATTTTCAATGTTATGAACCTCAGGACAGCCAAATTAGTTGGTTCAATTGGAGAAGTGTTAGCTTCCCTAACATAAAATTCAGATCCCAATAAGGGGCCACCAGTTTACTTGGTGATATCTTATGCAAAACCCCTTTCGAGAACATTTTGACATGAAACTGGCTTGAAAGAGGAGAATCTATGGGCAGATATGTTGAATGGCCATTAAATGAACCTTGATAGAGGAATAAGAAAGGCCACAGGATAGTAACTCACACAAATGTAAAAACAGAAAACAATTATTCTAGAATGGAGGCAGGTAATGCCACTGGCACCAGCTAGAAAAGCTTTTCCATTTGCTAATGTATGGCTTTCTAGTAGCAGGCATTCTTGCCTCTATTAGTACCTCAGAACAACAACAAGAAAGCACAGAACTGCAAAACACAATAAAGCCGAGAAGGCGAACCAACCAATAATGCTCCAATAATGCTCCAAAAGTACTCCAATAATGATGTCCAATTCGGTAAAATTCCTTTAATGTAAGAACTTGCAATATAACAGCAACAACAGGCAAAATCCCACCACAGCAGCAATAACAGGTTTTTGCTGCTGTGGTGGGATTTTGCCTGTTGTTGCTGTTATATTGCAAGTTCTTATATTAAAGGAATTTTACAGAATTGGACATCATTATTGGAGTACTTTTGGAGCATTATTGGTTGGTTCGCCTTCGCGGCTCTATTAGTACCTGCTGCACATCCTCAAGTAAATAGATATCTAAAAAGAAATTCAGACATTATCATCCAGGCAGCCATTTGAAAATGATTGCTGTTGAAGTGTATCAAATAGCCCTGTTCTTGTGTGAGTAGATCCAGTCTATGAGGAAGCTTGTAGTAATTGCCCCTAGCCAATTCTGAAAGAAGGGAGAACCACAGTTGCCTAGGCCAGAAGGGAGACACCATGATGATCTTGGAGGATTCCTTCTGAATCTGCAGAAGTATCCTGGATATTAGTAGAACGGGTGGAAAAGCATACACTAGCATTCCTGTTCAAAGAAAAGAAAAGGCATCTGTCTTTCAGTGTTTCTTGCATAGAGTACTGGAACAGAATCTTACCAGTTGATTGTTCAAAGAGAAGGCAAAAATGTCTACTTGAGGAACTCCCTACAGATTGATCTTATGTTAGAGGACCTCTTGATCTAGTTTCTATTTGTGAAAGTCTGATTGGTCCTGCTCAGCTTGTCTGCCACGCAATTTTGCTTTGATGGAATCTAGGATGTCTGTAGAGTAAAACTGTGCTGTGAAACTATATCCATAGCTAACATGGCTAGACTCCAAATGGGACAAAACCTGGTATCCCCTTGCTGGTTAATCTACCTCAAAACTATGGTATTGTCTAAAACTACTTTGAAGAGGTCCCAGGGACGAGAGATAGTTTTGAGAGAGTTGGATGCCTTGAACAGGGCCATCATGTTCTAGATACTTATGTGCTTCCATCTGTCCCTGGTGTCCCACATCCCTGCACTTTTATCCCTCTTGAAACTACTCCTGAAGTAAAGTGCAAAGCATCTGTGGTGGCTGACAGTTTTAGAGCAAGTAGGAAAAAGCAAAGACCTGAATTTAAGGATAGCTTTTGTCTCAACCAAAATATTTCTCTTCTGACAAATCCCAGCATTTGGATTTTAAAAGATAAAGGCCATTGGTGCTGGGATAAAAGAGGTTTCAGAAACTACTGATAGATGACATGAGACCCAAAATCCTGAGGTGTTGCCTCATAGTGACAAATGTCTACATGGAAAACCTTAGATCTAAATAAGGATCTGTTTTTTTTTTCTTGTGGAAGAATAGCTGTTTGACATCTCAGGAACACAATCCTGTGTAAAGGAGTCAAGAAATAATTTTGACTTTTTTTTAATCCCATCTTGTATAAGAAATCTTTCGCCCAAGAGAGAGAGAGAGATGCCTTACACTTTGGACTTTGCAAAGACAAGAGAGTCATTTAAATATGGAAAATGTAAATACCCTGAAGCCTTCAATGAGCTTTAGCTGGAGCTTGACACTTTGTGAACACTCCTGTTGCAGTGGAAAGTCCAAAGGTTAAGGTAGAGACAGACATAAAAAAATCTCAACAAATATCTGAAGTTTTGATGAATACTAATGCTATTATAACCATCTGTTACCAAGAAACTTGAAGGAGAAAGAAGAGGTAACAGGTTGTAAATTGACATAATTTTGAATTAGGGTACTATCTCAAACAGGTATAGGAAAGAAAGATCCAGAACTGGTCTCTAAGTATTTACTTTCTTTGTCACTAGGAACATCCTTGAATAAAAGCCCTTCCCCACTTGGGAAGGAAGAACTTGTTCTAGCATCCTTGGGAGAGCATGGGATGAAGAGCAGATGGAAACAAAACAGTATGATCTGGAGAATGAGGAATGGCCCCTAGAATATGGGGAATTTCCTCTCACTGCCATCTGTAATCTTGATGAATGATATCCAGAACCAATTTGTCTGAAGCAATCTATTGCCAATGAGAGAGGAAAAAGGAGATTAATATTTTCTGGAAGAAAAAGGGGGCCAGAGTGGGAGTGGGTAATAAGATCTCTTGAATAGTCACACATATGGTACTGTTCTTGATTTTGTGAAGTTAGAGGCTTCCTTTCTGCGCTCCCTTGCCATTTCTTCTTAAATGTCTGTTTACCTGAATTCTGTTGAGACTAGTTTATTCTGTTTTCTGCCAAAAATAGAAGTGGAGAAAGAAAATCCCTTGAACAATTTCGAAAAGGAGAGCTGAAGCTTGCTGATTTCATCTTACATTTTGATCACCTCTGCAGCAGTGGATCCAAACACCAGATCTCTATCCAAAGGGAATTTAAAATCTCATTTTTAGCATCATCTTGAACATTTTCCGAACGCAGACATGCAAAACTCCTTAAAACAGTACCAGTAGCCATAGCCCTGAAAGAAGCATCAAAAGAGTCATACCCGCACTGCAAACAATGAGTAGTGACATGCAATAGAAGGAACTAAGTTATTTAAAGCAGATTTTTCCTCACAAGAAGATACTGCAGATAAAACATTCCTCATACTTTCTCAACTTGTCAGAGCAAGCCTTAACATGTGAACTGGACAATTTAAAATGTGGAAAACCAGAGTCGCCAAGTATGCAGTTTTTCCCCATACCTATCAATAATTTTTCCATCCTTATCAGAAATAGTAGGATTGGAATTAATGTAATGCTTTGGCAGCAGTGGGCTCAATTAAGGTTATATATGTGGGCCAGGTTTAGAATAGCGTATATACATTTTAAAATACTTATCAGCCTTTTTAGGGGCAGCTGCCTAACTAACAGGAAAAATTACGAAAGTAGCACACCAATCTCCTACAACTGGCTGAACTAGATGAATGAGTGTAGGTTCTAAAAAATCCTTCTATAAAACTCATAGTATTTTCAGAGTGACTGAGAAAACTCAGTGGTCTCTTACTGAAAATATTGACACATTCTAGCAATTGTCTCAGAGAAAAAGAATCCCTCCACAGGGAGAATAACAAACTGGGATCTCCTCTGAGTCTGAATTAGAAATCTGAGGGACAAACCTTGACTCTGTCCCTGCATCTTTCTGTTCAGATTCAAAATCTTGCATCTTTTCAGGAAAAGAGTAATCCCTATATATTTTACCAGAAACAACTTTATTAAAAGGATAAATAGTCTGAATTGAACTCTGAGCCAGACCCAGTAAACTACTCCTGTCTAAAAAAATTTGAGGAGGAGCAGATATATGCTCACTTTTCTGCTTATTTTTTAAAATGTAGAATGGGGTGAACTGTTACTAATGGCAGCAACTGCTTCACCAGGGATGGGCATACCACTCTGCCACAAAAGGAAACTCTTTCCTGTTCCCTCTCCCAGGATGGACAAGAGAGGTCCCCCCTTGTTCAGTGAGGGGACTCCAACAGCCACACAGAATGTGGCTAACCCCTGGCCCATAGTCATTGTAGATGCTACACCAGGGGGTTCCGAGGTAAAAGATGAGTGATCTGAGGTGCAATCAATGGCCAGAAAAGAGTTGCCCATCTACAGCTGAGGCAAATTGCTAGCATGCTGTGGTGACAAAGGTTGTTTGCTTAACTTTTTCTTTTTGTGGCTTGAAAAAGGACTGCCCATGGAGCAGGTAGTCTGTTCATGGTCAAGTTGAAAATGATGCCTCTTTCCTACGGAAGATGAGTAGCAAATGCTGGTAAAACTATCAGTCTACAAAAGTTAACTTTTTAACAGAAAAACATGGTAAAAAGCAATTCCAAACACTATCCCAGCCCCAACAAGGAAAAAAAAACACAATTTCTACATGGAAAATATGTTTTCAATAGGTTAAAACTACTTTTAAACTGACAAAAAATTGAGTCCTCCTTTCAGAAGTATGTTTCAAGACATACCATTAAAACACAACACTCCTTACTTTAAAATAACTTTTTTGAAGTGCAAACTAATAAAACATCGATAAATTTAAGAAAATGGAAGTTTTTTTCCCCAAAGGGAACTTATTTGCCCAGCAAAGGAAAGCACAAGTCGACCTTTGATCTTTGAAATAAATGCATTTATTTATTTAGTTAGTTAGTTACTTTATTTAACATTTGCTTACTGGGAAAGTGCAACTTTGAATGAACCAATTTTTAGCAGAGGCCCGGGGAGAAATCCTCCAGATGCATGTCTTTGAAATCTTCACAGGAGCATACTCTTTAGAGACAGGAAAGCCCTGAATGGCTTTGCACACAGACTTGTCTTTTAGTCAGCTCAGCTGAACCTACTTGAGAGTTTGGGGTGTGTAAGGTGCCATGAAGCTTTGGAAGCTGTCCAGCTTTTGTATCCTTTACAGGATATAATTCATATAGCTAAGGCTACTGCATCAGTGATCAATATGATGAATATCATTATAGCCACTTTTTCTTCTTCTGAGGGAAAAATTTTCTATGAATATACTGGTTGTTTCTGTGTCTCAGTTCCCCAAACATTATTTGAAGTGTGTTTATGGCTCAACTGGTGCTGCTTCCAGAGCAGCAGCTACTGTAACTCTTATGAAAAGGTTTCCATAGGTACAATCTTAAAATTTACCTGAAGATGTTTAAGCTCAAATTTTGAATTATTCCCTTGGAGGATGTTTTTGGACTATCTGCTGAGATCTGAAAAATGTGTGATTCCTCAAGGAAACTGATTCAAGGGGTCAGTCAGAGTTTTCAGCCCTCCTATTAAAGTTTATTAAAAGTTTCGTACCTAACTCATGATTTTCTTATAAAAAGTAAAATGAGCAGATTCAGCCAACATCTGACAAGTAGACATCTATAAACCAATTGCAACGAAGCTCCAAAAAGAAGGCGGGAGCCTCCCAGAAACTAAGACGCTCTAATAAGTCAGACTGTATATTTTCAAGTGGCATTCCCCTTAAGCCTTGAAAAGACTTTCAGTCTCCCCCAAAATCTGGCTCCCCATTTCTCTGTTCAAGAACAGATAGTATCGGACAAATGGGTTCTGAGGGTGATCTGTCTTAAGCACAGATGGAAATGGGAGCCTCTTCTTCCTTTATAGCTAACTAATCCAAAAGATCAAACTCATTCTTTCCACCCTGTCATTCAACATCTGCTGACTCAGGGGGTCATCAGCTTTCTTCCATGTTCTTTAACAATGAAAGCTAAAGGTTGTCTGTGGTAAAAATGAAGCATCATGGACACAAGTTGTAGATTTTTAATCAGTTTTTGACCCAGATTGAAAATGCTATCTCTGCATAACATGTTACCATTTATTCCCCCTTTCAGCTACTTGCTAACATTAGATTTCTAGGACACTTATCATCATATTCCTATATCCTCAGGTTTAACATATTTTGTGTCTGGATTGTACTATCAGTTCTCTGCATTACCTTTGGGTTATCCACTTCTTCAAGGATATTCATGAAGTGCCTAGCTCCACTGACAGCCTATTGTTAATAACACAGTTTTCACATTTTTTCTTTAACTAGACAGCTTGTTTAGCTTTTCAGAGTATTTTTCAAAGTTTCAAAAATATCTCACTTAGTTGAGTCAACACCTTCAAAGACTGGGTTTCCAGGAAACCATACAAAAGTCGTGTTTTGTCACCTACCCACAGAATTGTTTTCCTGTTGTGTCTTTTAGATTCCTCAGTTCAAAAAGCTTTTCCTTTATAGGAAGACATATATCTAAAGCTAAATCTATTCCTGACTTCTTCCACTCAGTCCAGAACTTCAACAAGGAAATTTATTAGGATACTAAGATTCATGGCATCTATGATTCTTATGATTCTTCTAGATGGACTCCATGAGTAAGCGTCAATGATCCTAGGAAAAAAGGAGAAATACAATGACAAACTATAAAACTGGGAATCAAGGCACAAGACATGAGTCCAACTCCATTTAATAAATAAAAGATCAGGTCCATAAAATACAAAACAGGAACCTAAAATTAATTGAAAATAACCAAAAGGATAAGTGCTTTCATTTAGCAAATGCATAAATTTCATCAGATAGTTTAATCAAATTTGAAACCACGTTTTAAACACTTAAAAAAAGTCACGATTCAGCTCAGCCAATGAAATTCTATCAAAAATGGCACACTCCCCCAAACACTGAACTCTGAAATAAGACTTAACATACATTTTGCTCATATATAGCAAAGCATGCATTAAGCAAAGGAAAATATATATTAAATAAGGTATATGATATATATTGAATACATTAAGATACAATAATATCATAACTAATAAAAAAACTATAAGGGATTAGGGAAAACACTAATCATCTGATACCTGTCTTCAATTTCAGGATAGGTATTATGTTTGCTTGTTCATTAAGACCCGGCCAGCAGTATGCATTCCAATGGATCCTTTCCACAGGCCTGATCTAGAATTCATTTTAACCTGCTCCAAAACTGTAAATTTAAAGGTGTGTCTAGGATATTCAGAGACATGTTAATATAATGCCTTGGTGTTTTTGCATTTTTTTTCATCTCATATAAGTGCTCATATATCGATTCATGGAGTGTTTTTTTTTCAGTTTTGCTAATATAATAACATTCACATTGTTGGCAAAATGCAATATGCACAATCCCCTCACTTTCACAGTCCGCCCTATGGGACATCCTGAAGCACTTGCCCTTGATCAAAAATGTGTCCCCTGCAGTAATATATCTGCAATATTATCACCTAACACATCTAAAAATACCCAGATTGACCCTAGTTGGTCAATGTCTGCCATCAAATATGTTATTAAGGATATTTACCCTCCTAAAAACTATAGATGGTGCTTCCTACACCATATCCTGAGTAAACAATCTTTCTTCAACACTACCCACTGTTTACTCAATTTAGCCCAAATGTTAGAACTACGCAGGCTATATGTGAGGATGAGGGAAGTGGGAAAAGGTGCATTCATTTTTATGATCCATTTTTTTTTTCATTAAAATCCTGTGCATTTCCATTAAGGAGAGGTAGAAAATGCCCAGAGTTCCTTTTCTAAGTGACCTTCCATATCTTTTCATTATGTAAAGGCTCTAGGTACTCCCTATTTAGGAACATGGCTTTCCATTATTCCACATTCTTCTTTACATTGCTGATCTAAGGTTGTCATATGTGTGACACATAACAGCTGTCCCTTCATAACAACTTTTTTTTTTTTTTGAAAAAATGGATGTGAGCTTGAAAAATGAAGTAAGGTATTGGAATAAGTTGCTTTCCTATTTATTCTGGACAAGTAACAGTTATGCTTACTATCCGTGACAAGCAATATATCCAACTAGGCAATGGTAGTGTCACTGTAATTTATGTGAAAGATAAACAAGAGGTTGCATTATTGATGTAATCCATAAAAGCATCGATCTCTGATTCTTTCCGCTTAAAGACAATAAAGATGTCATCCAAATAACATTGTTAAAGTCTAAAATATGCCTGGTAGGGGCAATCAGTGATGCAGAGACACTCTAACGCCAGCATTCTGATGTTGGCAAAAAGACATCTCTCTGGGGACCCCATAACCATTCCTTCCATCCTTCTGTAAGCAGTACATGCTGTTAAACTAGATGATGTTGTTCTTTAGATCCACTTCCATAAGTTCCTTATACAAACTGATTTAATCTTAACTCAGACCTTAATTATTTAGATTTACAACAAACCATGTGCAGTGTATAGGTCTTTGGCATCAATTGTGATCAATACAGCATTGTTGCCAAATTCCAAATGGTTAATTTTCTCCAAGAATGCCAAGAGTCTTTGCATAAGTTTCCCCTTTTCATTAAGTAAGAATTTTAATTTGGTATCCAAAAAATGTGCACTAGCACAAGTAACAAAACCATTACTATCCACAATCGGATGCATAAGGGGGGTCCCATATATTTTTCTGGATTTTTTGGGACCATGAATGTGTAATGTTTTATGTGTATGCCTCTGCACATATTCTGATCAAGAGAAATACACCATTGTTCCTTGGAACTGTGAGCAGTCACTGATTTCATGTTAATGTACTGTAATGTTGCTTAGAGGATGTTCTTTGCTCAGCCATAATCAGGGTCACTGACATATAACCTCAGGTGTTTCTTCTACATATTGTTATACATTAGCATGATAGTATATATGTGTATGTGATACCAATTCTTAGCTTGCTTACCTATGCTTGTTGCTGTTGTAGAGTTGCACAATACTGTACATGTGATTTATACATATCTATTTCTGTTGATGTCAGCAATGCAGTCTGCCCATGTGACACACATTGGCCACTTGATTTAATGTAGCTTGAGTTGACTTCGGTGTCCACATGTATTTGCAGTGCACCATTTTACATATTGTTGTCCTGCTTTATCGTCTGCCTATGGAGCTTTGATACCATATGTTCCTTGATGTGGACCCATGTTGTCCACATCCCTTCTACCTTTGTAGTTATGTCATATTTCCTGCACATATGCATGGTATATGTTCACCTTGTTTGAATTCTCATCAGTTTTCATGTAGTTGTTTTGTTACAAGGTCAACTTGTGCCAATAGTATAACCATTATACAGATGCAGAACATATGAACAAGAGTTGATGATGACTGCTTGCAATACATCCTTGTTGTTGTCATACTTGTGTGTTACATATTAACCAGTGTATGATGTACTTAGGTTTGGGCAGAGGGAAGATAAAGAAAAATTTGCCGGCATTGAACGGTGGAAGGGAATGGTAAAAGGAGCCCAAATCAGAATTAGCTGAGTAAAGATAAACTTAGGAGCCTGAGCTCACACAAAATAAATGTAGGTGGGGTGGGCAAAGAACTGCCACAAGTGGTGGGTCATACTGTAATCAGGAGTACTCGACAGACTGTGAAGACAAAACACAAACGAAGGCAAAAGGCAAGCTGATCCAATTTCAAATATTTTTTTTGCGGTTTTGTTTATAACATACAAACTTCCTCAGAATAAAAACTTAAAAACTTGAGCCATAGTGGTCACCTCAATTATATATGCACTAAAAATCATCCAATCTTCCAGAAAATCATCATGTTTTCCCCGTCCCTCTCCCCTGTCCGTTCCTTCTCTGTCCCACATAGTTGAAATTGCTGTTGATGTTGTAATAAACTACCCCTCTCTGGTTCCTCAGTCATTCCAACCTCCTCAGAGGGGGCTGGAATAAAGGGGGTAAGGCTGTATGATCATCACTGTTAAAGTCAATGTTAGGTTCATCTTCAATATAGTCATTGTCATTATATAAAATAGTAGAAACTTTTTGTCCCAAAGGAGGCTAGCGATATGTCTTCCCCTGTTCATATTCCTTTTTCTCTCTACTTTTTCATTTTTTTCTTTTTCAAATCAAGAAGTGATTTGTCTACCCTTAAAAACAATGCATACTAGTCAGCCTTCTTAACATCAAAAAGTAAATC
Source organism: Protopterus annectens (assembly GCF_019279795.1). Taxonomy (NCBI): domain Eukaryota; kingdom Metazoa; phylum Chordata; order Ceratodontiformes; family Protopteridae; genus Protopterus; species Protopterus annectens. The sequence goes on from NC_056741.1 coordinate 512,015,172, forward strand.
ATTCTGTAAATTTCTGTCTATTTTTGAATGGTAGTTAATTGTTTATCCATTTTCCTAATGTTGTCATTAATACGGCACTGCAATAATTCACAACCATGCTTGTTAAATAGTTGTATACGTTCATGATGTAAAGGTGAATCCCTAATCAGACTTCCTCAGAATAAAAACTTAACAACTCGAACCACAGTGGCCAACTCAATTATATATGCAGTAAAAATCATGCAATAAAACTTGCCTTGGTTTGAAACCAACATTTAAAGATATATTACATCTGCAGTATATAACACATGTATTTTCATATACATTCATTGCATACTTCCATACTGCTAAACTGCACAACCACCTGTTTATATATAATATTGTTAAAATAATTAAAATATCTCTACTAACTCAGTTCTTATATGTAAATAAATAAATAAATGCATATGTAAATCTAACTAACGTGCTACCTATAATAAATAAGTATAGTATACAAAAGATACTTTGACATATGAACATAATCATTATACCTAGATAACAAATTTGACTTTCAGTCTCAGAACAGGACTAATGCAAACCACACCATTTAGTCCTGGATAATTTGCTGCATTGGTTCACAGTTGCAATTAGAGTTCCTTAAATTCCAGAAAATCATCTATAGGACCCCCTCTTTCACCTATATCACTGTGATCTATAATAATATATTTAAAATGATGGTCTTGGAAGTTGGATTGCATGTTCAGCTAATGCATTCTTAGACTCTTTTTTATTAGTACCATACTGATGTTGATATATTTTGGTTTTAAAGCTATCTTTTGTCTTACTTATGTAAAAACATGGGCATTTTTGACAAATACCCATATTGATAACCAGTTTGCTGTTACAATTATATCTCTTTTTCAGCCTTATTGTACCAAATAAGCTAAAGGAATTTATTTCTGCTCTAATATATATTTACATTGTGGGCAATGCCCACATTTACTCATTTTATCACACATGATTTTAATACTTGCATCCTTTTTATAAGATATATGTGGGCCCACCCCCACCAATTTCAGTTTTCACCAAAGCTGGTAATCAGGCTTTGGTTGAGTAGGTTGCCTAATGGTGTTGCACGTTCAAGCCTGAGTTCATTTAGGATACACCCTGGGATGTTATTGGGTCCCATGGAGGCTGTATTTTTTGCCTTTGAGAGGGCAGTGATGACCTGTTCCCTAGAGATAAGTAGAGGGGAGCAGGTACTCGGGATGTCCTGATTTAGTAATGGGGAAGACAGAGGAGTGAAGTTTTCACTGAATCTGTCAGCCAGTAGGTTGGCTATATTTACAGTATTTGTGTATGTGGTGTCTTTGACCACCAGTTCTGAACAGATCCGGGTGCATCCTTTGAGATTCCGGACATATGTGAAGAAGGCCTTTTGACTGTCTCTAGTAGATGTGGCCAATTTGGACTCAAAGTTGGCTTTAGAGGATTTCACTAGTGCTCTTATTTACTTGTTAAGGCTAAGGAAAGATTGCTTCCAGTTGGGCACCTCTTCTTTCTTGGTCCTGGACAGCAATTTTTTCCTTTTTATATATAGTTTATTTATTGCAGATGTCCACCAGACAGGTTTACTCTTCCTTGTGGAGGATGATTTTGTCCTGTCAGGTATTCCTGATTCCATGCATCTATATAAGTGCTCGTATAGCACTTTGGTGTAGATTTGGACATTGGTGCCAGTTCCAACAGAGGGGAAGGGGGATGTGAAGCTTTTTATACCATCCCTCAGGCAGTTGTAATCAGCTTTTGGGAAGTTTTTTTTGTTTGATCCTAGCTAGAGGGGGGTCAGGGGTGATGCTGACTTCGAAAGTGACCGCTTTATGGTCGGATCTTACCAGGGAGGATGATACTGTAGGGGTGCTGCAGTGGTTACTCATGTTCATTAATACTAAACCCAAAATATTATCACCTCTTGTGGGGGCATTGGCTAGCTGCTCCAAGACATTTGGATTGATAAAATCAAGGAATATCTGGACATTTGCATTCTAGCATGAGTAGTTTTTCCAATCTATGGTTGGGTAGTTAAAGTCACCCAGGAGCAGGTTAAAGGGTTGAATCATGATAGATTCAAAGAGGTCCAGATAGGTGGAGTGGGCATCCTGAGTCAAATTTGGGGGCCTGTAGCTAGTTATGATTTGAATAGGGGTCTTGTCAATGGTTAACTGCACCTGGAGTGTCTCCTGTGCATCATACTGTTTGACCAGCCTGGAGGTGTGTGTGTCATTAATATGGCTTTACTTCCCACAGTTTTGGGTCTGAATGTATAATAGGTTGTGTAACCAGATAAGGCTGGGGTGCTTTCCGCAGCTTTGAACCAGGTTTCTGTGACTGCACAAATGTCATCATCTTTCAGGGTTAAGAATGCTTGCCAGGAGTGCAGTTTCAGGTTTAGACTCCTAGCATTTAGCAGCATGACCTTTAATTTACATTTTGTTGAAATTTTTATGTTGGTTTTATCAACCTCAGGACTTTTCCTAAAAAAGGCACTATGGGGGAGGCAAGGGCCTTTGTTAGAATCCTGAAGCCCAAGTGAGACAGATGCAGACCACCTCTAGCAAAGCATCCTGGTCTGTCAATCATATCTTCCTAAGCTGTCAGGTGCTGGATTCCCCTGGAATGACACCAGAAACTAAGCCAACTGTTAAAGCCAATCATTTGCTGTTTGTATTCAGGCATCATTCTGTTTGATGGTAGAATGCTGCTTAAGGCTAGGGACATACCTGCCTGGTACACATATTTAGTGAGCTCAATCATGTCTCTCTTCATATAGTCCAGGGTGGTAAGTCTCACGTTGTTGACCCCAACATGAACTATGACAGAGTCATAACAGTACCTGTTGTTGAGAGACTTGAGTGCATGTGTGATATGATGAATTCTGGCACCTGACAGACAACTAACTGTGACTTTTTTCCTTATCCAGCCTGGTGAGAGGCACATCTGTGTGTCTCACAATGGAGTCTCCTATGACAAATATGTTGGGTTTAAGGTTAGGCCTTTGTGGTTGTGAGACACAGGTGTGTGGACTATGAGTGGTATGTGGTGTAGAGGGTTGTGATGTTTGCATGTGTTTTTGCCTCTGAAGTCTCCTTTGTTTGTTTGGGTATGTTTTTGTTGAGAGCCTTCACATAAGGCAATGTGTGTTGTGTAGTCAATGGTGGTGTTTGAGGTGTAGTGATTGTGTTGATAATCTTCTCAATGTCAGATATACTTGATTGTGAGGGTGAAAGCATAGACTCTAGGTTCTTAATGTAATTGCATCTCTCACAAATTGTGTTCCTAGGTTGAAATAGCAGAGGGTTGTCCGTGTACATGAAGCAGTTGCTACACTGTCTCAGGATGACCTTATCAACCAAGCTGGCAGGAGAAACCATAGGAAATTGTCCATCCACATTTGTCAGAATATGAGAGAAAGAGGCCAGGGAAAGCTAAGGGACAGGCCTAAAGCTCAAGTGTTTAGACCAAAACTTAAAGGCTTAGAATAACAGAATTTAGAAAGGCTAAAAACAAGCAGTAATAAATTCAGCAGAAAAGATGCAATTGAACAAGTAGCTGAAAAGCAAGATGAAGTTGTAGAGTAGAAGGAGGAAGCACTAATACTTTAAAAGCTGCTGTTTTTTTTTTGTTTTTGTTTTTTTTTTTTTTATGGGAAGGGAGAACAGGAGGGATGGAGGATAATTCACGGTAAAGAAAATGTGTCCCAATATTCTTTCTGTGTTAAGTAGAATGAGCTAAAGAGACTGGACTGGGAGGAGTACCCCAGATCAAATTTACAGTAGGGATGGGAAACTGCAAAACCAACAAGTTTAAGAACAAGACAACAATAGGGCAGGAAAGTGGAGAAGTGTGCTACAGTCACTATATACACTATTTTAAGCAGAAAACACTACAGAAATGTTTATCCCAGCAGGAAAACAGCAGTCAGACACTAAATGAAAGTTTTAAATAGAAAAAGGACCAAAGAGACTCTAGAGAATGCTTTTAGCAGCAAACAAATCAGTTATATGATACACTCCTTGGCAAGAAAAACTGAACAACAAACAGTTCCAATTAGCACCTTTCACATAGTGAAACTAGCTAGAAAAGGTTTGCTAAAAGTGAGGCAGTAACAAAAGTGATTTAACAGGCCTGGTAAGGCAGTAGAACAGTGCAGATTAGTTAATAGCAATAAAATACAGTAAGAATAGTCAGCAAAAAATAAAAAGTGCTTTAAAAAGTAGGCAGCAGACAATAGACAGTGCAATAAATTGTAAGAATAACCAACAACTAGTAAAAATAAGCAGGAAAACAGGATACTTATTGCTTTATATCACAGGTCAGAGTTGTGGTCAGTACCCCTGCTCCATTAGCTCTATAGCTCAAATTATAAGGTACTGTATAGTAAAGTAAGTGAAATGATGAAAAACAACAATGTAGCCAAAGAAAAGATGATCAGAGCAATTAATCTGCAGCACTGTTTGTGAAGTTGTTTGCCTGAAGGAAACAAGTTAAGGAGTAAGGCCAGATATATTAAAGATGCAACTTTTATTTTTGCATAGGTAAGTACATGATTCTTTCTAAGTTTGTAGTTAATGAAACTGCAACTTAAAATAAAAAGAGAAACCACATGTTCACATATTTTTGGAAAAGAGCAAATTACTGGATTGGCCACTGTGTGACAAACATAGTGCAGGCCATACATACTCAGTTGAAATTGGAAATTGCTTCAGCTATGTGTTTTTCCTGTATTTGCAATGTTCATTACAGACCCCGGGATTCATGAAGCTCGGCGCAAGGCCGGTGTAAGGCTTGCGCCGGCAGTGCAGTGAATAATCGGCGTAGCAGCGCCATATGCATAGTAATGAGTGCGCGCCGCAACCACAGACACGTGCGGAGGGCACGTGAGCGAGCCCAAGTAGGATGCGGCCATAGGCATGGCCAAGCCGGCAGGCGATGAGCAGCCTAAAGTGCTGACTTCCACAGGCCGCCTGCAATAGCAACCGCACCAGCCAGGGTCCGTGGATAATGAAACGTATGCAGACTATGCAACATAGTACCCGTTCACACAAAACGGAGAACCAAACATTAACCCACGAAGTCCAAAGTGCACCCATCCAAGGAACAAAGGATACGTGTAATACCGTGTCCGTCACGCAATGCACTGTCAGTGGGCATACCCAGTGAAGGTGTACCGCAGCATGTCAGCGAGCCGCACCTACATAGAAGTAGCCACATGGGCATGGTCACCAGCAGTAGTGAGAGTACACAGCCGGGTAGCCGTGTCGATATAACAACAAGAAGGAAACTAGATACCCTAAACACAGACAAACATGTGCATAGCAACATGTACTACACCCAGCAACGTGCCCGTCGCATACACATAGGACGGCGTATGCCTAAGCATAATATCCAGAAGCAGAACCCATGCATGCAAATGTAATACACAACAGCCCCGTCATAGCATGTAACCCGCACCCATGTACGACCGTGCACCCAACCCAGCTAGCAGCCTTGCGCAGCTACACACCTACACACAATGGGTATACCTGAAATGTAGTAAGAAGTATTGTCCTAGGCAGTGCCACGCGGGCAAATATGTACCCCACATGTTAACATCCCACCTCAGGTACAGATATCCAAATGGCTGCATGTGAATGTGTCAGCAGAATGTGTACATCCCGCATGTGGTATGGACCTGTCGAAACCCCATAGGCGTGCACACGCCACGGTGCCCATAACTGTACACATCTGGACAAGGCAGTATGTTCAGCCACCGTACTGATGATTAGCTATGCAGACATGTCAAACACAACACATATGGTGGAATATCTGCCCACCAAGCAGGACGCCCCAACAGGGTGCCACAGGCACAGAAGGTGAAGGTGGGACATCACACGTTGAGAATAGCGTTGCCGGACGGCCAAACACCCATGGCCAACGCAAAGGATGGAATAACATGTATATGCCTGGATGAATGGGAATGTCATAGCATGGGAATAGGCCAAGCTATCCACCATAATAGCCATGTGTACCAGATACAAACAGCCAGTAACACGCAGTAGTAATGCAGGAAGGCATACACGACTGTGGGAATAGCACAGGACATATGGCACGTGCCAAGTGTTGACGCATGACACAAATGTCCAGGATGGGGCTCCCTGCAAAGAGGAACATGTGTCAACCCCACCTCCCACAGATGTACCAGCAGTGAAAACACATCCCAAACACACACCAACACTACCGTCCATCCCACGATAGCAACGGAGGCTGGTCAAAGACCACCATGACGCATGCACAAAAAGGGACACGTGTAATCATTGCCCTAACAACCCCCCTCAGGCCAAAGAATAATAGTATGGACATATGCATGTAATGCTGTGAAGGATGTGTGGTAGTCCTCAGTATCACAGAGGTAGGTACACAGATACACTGTAATCAACCGTGACGTATGTGCACTGTAGACAGCATACCTGCAGGTAATACATAGTTCAATCATGTGCCACAGAAATATACACATATGAATGAGGATAGGGGATAGACAAGTGTGAATGGGACAAACTATGAACATAGGTTCATAGGTCCATAGGTGCATAGTAGGCTATCTACCCAAGGGCAGCCATAACCCTAGCCCATAGTTATGTTTCCTTTGCCAACCCTCCAGTCTGGAGATAAAATGCCTATTATATTGCTGTACCTCTGTCAAGCAGTGACAATGATGTAATCCCTGGGGTATATCTGCAATCCCCCATCCATTGGACAAGATCCCCCTCAAACAAGGCCAGCAAGGTTCTCTGCCTCACATGTACTGGGATGTTGTTCCACAGCATAGTGAGTGTCTGGGTGATGTATCTGTCCCTCCAACACATTCTATTAATGACCATGTCAAGGTTCACATCACCTGCCCCTGTGGTTCTGAGGGATGTAGATCCATTAGGTGAAGCATAGTCATCAAATATGGGTCGACATGGCCTCGTATGTCAGGCACAGGTCACCACTGAACAAGTGGTATGTGACTGAATGGAGCAGGAGTCCTTACAGTCGGGCAGCATAACACAAATTCCTGACACCCTGCATCCGTCTGACGATGAACCTATGGGGCCTTCCCAGCTGCTACAGGTGTCAGGTCAGATACCTTCCGAACGGGGCAATGTACTCAATCATAGGTCTAATGAGTAATGAGTACAAGGAGACGATGACCTTCCCTGATCTAGATGTGAATCCCTGCACGATCAGGTGGGCAATGTAGAAGTTCTAACGAACCACGTTAGCAACGTGTGTGTCAAACGAATGGTGACTGACAACCTGGGTCCCCAGATCCCTGGTAATTCCCTCTGTGCTCAGTGGATTGCCACCCATATGGCGGCTAGGGGTGACCTTGTTCTTCCCGATGGGTATGACTATGCATTACCCGGCATTTAGCTGTAGGCCATGTCCCTGGCAGCAGATATCCATATCTGTGAGGCCCCTCTGAAGGATATCTGTGTCAGATGTCCGTCCCACTATGGCACCCAGTTCGCAGTCATCTGCAAACAATGTCAGCCATAACCCCCCTGTGTTTGCTTGTACTTTGGAAATGTAGATGCAGAAAAAGAGTGGACCCAGGACAGAGCCCCGTGGGACGCCGCCTGTGACTGGCAGTGAGTCTGACATGGTGCCAGCAACTATGACCATGTGGGTTGTGTCACCAAGCCAGTTTGCAACCCATCCTGTGATGTACGGGTTCACATCCAAGCCGATGGGTTTATCAATGATACCCAAGGGGGGTATTGTGTTGAAGGCCTTTGCCAGGTCGAGGTAGGCTGTATGGACTGCCTGACCCTCATCAATGGCCTCGGTGACTGTTCCTAAAACGTCAACCAAGTTTTAAACGCATGATCTGCCCTTGACCAAGCCAAACTGGGTTGGATGCAAAGTATGCAGGTCCCCTATGTCGTCATCTATGAGCTCCAGTATGATCCTTCCCCATGTCTTTGCAGATAAGGCTTCTCAAGCTAATGGGATGGAAATAACCAGGGTCAGTGGAGGCACTGCTCCTGTGAAGTGGGACTACAGTTGCCGTGCGCCACAACTTGGGTACGTTACCTGAGGTGAGGCTAAGATTAAACAGCTGTCCTAACCGTGGGTCTAATTCCTCAATGAGATCACGGAGTACACAGCCGGGACACCATCTGGTCCCATGGATGCTGTGTTCACTACCTTGGAGAGAGCATGTCCCACCTGTGCGTTACAGAACATTCGGGGGCCACAATCTTCTGGTACAGACATCTCTCCATGTGGGGGGGAGGGGGTGGAGATGTCTTCACCGAACCTGTCAGCCAGTATGTTGGCAATGTGTGTATGTTCAGTAAACTTCACATCATTGTGTACCCAGTCAGAGCATATCTGGGAGTTTCCTCCCAGGTGTCCAACATAGCTAAAGAAGGCCGTATGATTGTCTGTTGAGTCCTTGGTGATATATCTGTGGGACCTGCCCCGGATGATGTCATGAGAGCTTGTAGTTCTTCACATATAATGAGCAAGGGTGTCATACCTCACAAGGAGTCTGCTCTGTCTTGTAGTAGCTACCTCCTCTCGTTGTAGAGCTTGTGTATGGCTGGGGTACACCACACTGGATGCTTGGCATTGCTACAAAGACCCACAGTTGGGTAAGAGATTGCCTGATCCATGCAGTCCTGTAGGTGCTGGTAGAAGGCATATGTAAGTGATTCAGTGGCTTGAGTAATGTTCACCACTGGCTCAGGGGCCTTAAAGGAGACCACACTAGTGTTTAGAAATGTGAAGTCGGCTTTTGAGAACGCCATATGTATGGTAACCGGCACCACCCACAGCATTGTATGTCAATAGCAGAAGCTATTGTCCAAATAACATAGTATTAACTTTATTATTAAAATATGTATTATTATTTATTTAGTTATATGTTTCTGCTAATTACACTTGAAAATGCCCGGTAAGACCGGGCGAAAGTGCTCGTGATCTACCTGTTATGGTGGTGTCATTCTGACAATAAAGTGGCGATACTTCCCTATTGGGACTTCTGGGGATTATTTAAAGCAGTTGTTAACCTGCATCTTTGGATGTACACCATTTGGTTTCAGTTTTGAAAAACCTGGTTTTCGTAGCACTACATAATATGGGTAGTCAAACAGACATCCGCGATTGGGGAACATACAGCAGCAGTCAAAACCACTGGCCACATGACACAGTCCAACAAGTTCTACACTTTACATATGCACATTGGTGTCCATTGTAGGACCCAAAAATTGTTCCGTACGGAATACCATCCAGCCGTTATCGTTCAACCAGAAGAAGCGACAGTCATGACTACGGCACAGCTAGACATATGCACCACCAGCGTTTTTAAGGTTGATGACAAGTGTCCATGAAATGCAGGACATATGAACAGAAATCCCCAGATTGTCGAGTCCATAGAAGTGCGTCCACATCCCAGTCCCGCACACATGAAGGATGTGTAATGGGTACTGTCGAGGGTTGCAGCCATGGGATCGTGGGTATGCAGAAATGGGGTTCGGTGTTGTTTGGCAGATAATCCGTTGTCCCGCCCCATGGGAGGGATGTGGGTGTAGCACATGCCTCACTCCCCACTAATAATGCAAAGCATTCACCGAATAATTCTAAATGCAGGTGTGAAATGTGTACAGCCCTATGCCAGTGTCCAGTAGGCAATTCCCATGGATGGACAAGCGTACGACCAAGATGGCACCCATAACTGCAAACCCGGTGGAATTACACAGCTGTAGTAAGGCATAACACAGGAAATACAGATAGGGACTACAGTAGACACTCCCCATACAAAGTCGGACCGCCGTGCGAATACCGGCGTACACAGCACTCAATCTGCCAGCAACAAAATGGGGATTACTTGCTTCCATACCGCGGAAGAAATGGGCGACCTGTGGAACACATACTAATGGCACACCAACAACGTCAACTAGGAAGGTCATAGGATGGTTAAACTATGGTGTACCCACATATAAAGAACATCTTCCAATGAATTAATAGGATCTACATGGTTAGGTGGTGTTATTTTGACTATACAGTGGCGGATATTTCCTATTGGGACTCCTGAGGATTATTTAAAGCAGTCGCTAACCTGCATCTTTGGATGTATACCATTTGTTTTCAGTTTTGAAAATCCTGGTTTTCGTAGCACTACATAATATGGGTAGTCAAACAGACATCCGCGATTGGGGAACATACAGCAGCAGTCAAAACCACTGGCCAGATGGACACAGTCCAACAAGCTCTACACTTGACATATGCACATTGGTGTCCATTGTAGGACCCAAAAATTGATCCGTACAAAATTCCATCCAGCCGTTACCGTTCCACCAGAAGACGTGACAGCCGTGAGTACGGCACAGCTAGACATATGCACCACCAGCGTGTTTAAGGTTGATGACAAGTGTTCATGAAATGCAGGACATATGAACAGAAATCCCCAGATCGTCGAGTCCATAGAAGTGCGTCCACATCCCAGTCCCGCACACATGAAGGATGTGTAATGGGTACCATCGAGGGTCGCAGCCATGGGATCCTGGGTATGCAGAAATGGGGCTCGGTGTTGTTTGGCAGATAATTCATTGTCCCGCCCCGTGGGAGGGATGTGGGTGTAGCACATGCCTTACTCCGCACTAATAATGCAAAGCATCCACCGGATAATGCTAAATGCAGGTGTGAAATGTGTACAGCCCTATACCAGTGTCCAGTAGGCAATTCCCATGGATGGACAAGCGTACGACCAAGATGGCACCCATAACTGCAAACCTGGTGGAATTACACAGCTGCAGTAAGGCATAACACAGGAAATACAGATAGGGACTACAGTAGACACTCCCCATACAAAGTCAGAATGCCGTGCGAATACCGGCATACACAGCACCCAATCTGCCAGCAAGAAAATGGGGATCACTCGCTTCCATACCGCGGAACATATGGGCGACCTGTGGAACACATATTAAAGGCACACCAACAACGTCAACTAGGAAGGTCATAGGATGGTTAAACTATGGCGTTCCCACTTATAAAGAACATCTGTCAATGAATAAATAGGATCTACATGTTTTAGTGGTGTTATTTTGACAATATAGTGGCGGATATTTCCTATTGGGCCTTCTGAGGATTATTGAAAGCAGTCGCTAACCTGCATCTTTGGATGTACACCATTTGTTTTCAGTTATGAAACACCTGGTTTCCGTAGCACTACATAATATGGGTAGTCAAACAGACAACCGCGATTGGGGAACATACAGCTGCAGTCAAAACCACTGTCCAGATGGACACAGTACAACAATTTCTACACTTTACATATGCACATTGGTGTCCATTGTAGGACCCCAAAAATTGATCCGTACGCTATATCATCCAGCTGCTACCATTCCACCCAGAAGAAGCGACAGCCGTGACTACGGCACAGCTAGACATATGCATCACCAGCGTGTTTAAGGTTGATGACAAGTGTCCATGAAATGCAGGACATATGAACAGAAATCCCCAGATTGTCGAGTCCATAGAAGTGCGTCCACATCCCAGTCCCGCACACATGAAGGATGTGTAATGGGTACCATCGAGGGTTGCAGCCATGTGATCCTGGGTATGCAGAAATGGGGCTCGGTGTTGTTTGGCAGATAATCCATTGTCCCACTCCGTGGGAGGGATGTGGGTATAGCACATGCCTTACTCCCCACTAATAATGCAAATCATCCACCGGAGAATGCTAAATGCAGCTGTGAAATGTGTACAGCCCTATACCAGTGTCCAGTAGGCAATTCCCATGGACGGACAAACGTACGGCCAAGATGGCACCCATAACTGCAAACCCAGTGGAATTACACAGCTGCAGTAAGGCATAACACAGGAAATACAGATGGGAACTACAGTAGACACTCCCCATACAAAGTCAGACCGCCGTGCGAATACCGGCGTACACAGCACTCAATCTGCCAGCAACAAAATGGGGATTACTCGCTGCCATACTGCGGAACAAATGGGCGACATGTGGAACACATACTAATGGCACACCAACAACGTCAACTAGGAAGGTCATAGGATGGTTAAACTATGGCGTTCCCACTTATAAAGAACATCCTTCAATGAATTAATAGGTTCTACATGTTTCGGTTATGTTATATTGACAATACAGTGGCGGATATTTCCTATTGGGACTTCTGAGGATTAGTTAAAGCAGTTGCTAACCTGCAGCATTAGATTAACACCATTTGGGTTAATTGTAGAAAAACCTGGTTTTCGTAGCACTACATAATATGGGTAGTCAAACAGACATCCGCGATTGGGGAACATACAGCAGCAGTCAAAACCACTGGCCAGATGGACACAGTCCAACATGTTCTACACTTTACATATGCACATTGGTGTCCATTGTAGGACCCCAAAAATGTATCCGTACGGAATGTCAACCGGCTGCGATCGAGAGACCCAGAAGAACTGACAGCCGTGACTACGGCACAGCTAGACATATGCACCACCAGCGTGTTCAAGGTTGATGACAAGTGTCCAAGAAATGCAGGACATATGAACAGAAATCCCCAGATTGTCGAGTCCATAGAAGTGCGTCCACATCCCATTCCCGCACATATGAAGGATGTGTAATGGGTACCGTCGAGGGTTGCAGCCATGGGATCCTGGGTATGCAGAAATGGGGCTCGGTGTTGTTTGGCAGATAATCCGTTGTCCCGCCCCAAGGGAGGGATGTGGGTATAGCACATGCCTTACTCCCCACTAATAATGCAAATCATCCAACGGAGAATGCTAAATGCAGGTGTGAAATGTGTACAGCCCTATACCAGTGTCCAGTAGGCAATTCCCATGGATGGACAAAAGTACGACCAAGATGGCACTCATAACTGCAAACCTGGTGGAATTACACAGCTGCAGTAAGGCATAACACAGGAAATACAGATAGAGACTACAGTAGACACTCCCCATACAAAGTCAGACCACCGTGCGAATACCGGTGTACACAGCACTCAATCTGCCAGCAAGAAAATGGGGATCACTCGCTAACATACTGCGGAACAAATGGGCGACCTGCGTAACACATACTAATGGCACACCAACAACGTCAACTAGGAAGGTCATAGGATGGTTAAACTATGGCGTTCCCACTTATAAAGAACATCCTGCAATGAATTAATAGGATCTACATGTTCTGGTGGTGTTATTTTGACATTACAGTGGCGGATATTTCCTATTGTGACCTCTGAGGATTATTTAAAGCAGTTGATAACCTGCATCTTTGGATGTACACCATTTGGTTTCAGGTTTGAAAACCTGGATGTCGTAGCACTACATAATATGTGTAGTCAAACAGACATCCGCGATTGGGGAACATACAGCAGCAGTCAAAACCACTGGCCAGATGGACACAGTCCAACAAGTTCTACACTTTACATATGCACATTGGTGTCCATTGTAGGACCCCAAAAATTCAACCCTATGCAATATCTACGAGATGCGAGCAAGCGACCCTAAAGGAGTAACAGCCGTGACTACGGCACAGCTAGACATATGCACCACCAGCGTGTTTAAGGTTGATGACAAGTGTCCATGAAATGCAGGACATATGAGCAGAAATCCCCAGATGGTCGAGCCCATAGAAGTGCGTCCACATCCCAGTCCCGCACACATGAAGGATGTGTAATGGGTACCGTCGAGGGTTGCAGCCATGGGATCGTGGGTATGCAGAAATGGGGCACGGTGTTGTTTGGCAGATAATCCGTTGTCCCGCCCCGTGGGAGGGATGTGGGTATAGCACATGCCTTACTCCCCACTAATAATGCAAAGCATCCACCGGCAGCACTCAATCTGCCAGCACCAGAATGGGGATTACTCGCTGCCATGCTGCGGAACAAATGGGCGACCTGTGGAACACATAACAATGGCACAATAACAACTTCAGCTAGGAAGGTCATAGGATGGTTAAACTATGGCGTTCCCACCTATAAAGAACATCCTTCAGTGAATTAATAGGATTAATGTCAATTGACCATGGAATACACCTAATCAACATCAAAGAACTGCTGTCACCTTATGGCACACAATCCAAAACACACATAGGTAGATGAAACAGTCAACATAGACATTGTCCAGGACAGGTCACAAAAGGTTCCTTCATAGACATGTAAGCGCTTTCACCCGTAGGCTCTGTCAGACTTACACATAACATAAAAGCATCCAGGCTTTAAATATCCCCCCTACACTTTCATTGGTCAATTTCTCAGCAAACAATGAACATTTAACCACAGCATATAAAGCACAGACGCAATGTTAACTACACACACGTATATTAACATCTCCAAAAACATCCTATTAACACATGTATTATATGATATTGTACGATGCCTAATACTCATCAATCAAAGATCTAACAATATATATAGAAGATATGTATATCATATCAATGTAATACAGTGGTAAATAACTGAAAGAGTGGACTAATGTGTGTTAACTGTATATCTGTACCTAAACTACATTCCTGTTACGGGGGTTAAGCCACCTGCTTCTCAAAAGAGGCTTCATCAGTGTTTCATCAGTCATCCCTGGTGTGTGGTCAACCCTCCACCTATTAATCCATCTAAATCCGCATTTTAAAGCATAGTTGATGAGGTCCCCTCTCTGGTATTATAACCTAGCCTTTGTAAAACACTGAATGTAAATGTATGCCTTGTGATGTGCTCATAGCCTGCCGTAGGCATACGCCAATCCTGCGGCTGCCTAGGGCGCCGCACCAGTAGGGCCACCTGTCTAGTAGGTATGTCATGTAGGAACACCAGGATGGGGGCACCATGTGTTGTGGTGGTGGGCGCCATGGAGCCCTATAGGCTAGGGCAGCGGTCGATCTAAGGCCGCTGCCATAGGAGGGGTAGTACGGTCTGCAGGTATGTGCAGAAGTGCACATGAAACAGCGGTCCACAAGGATTACCCATAGTGGCGACACCTGCACAGATGGCTATAGCGGGACACACACACGACCATGCATACAGCACAGTTAGACATACACACACCATAAATAGGCAATTATACACAAGGTTTATGGCGTGTACGGGTACAGTGTCAGTACAGCAAGGATAGCTGTCTGCCATGATATCCAGCAGATGTCTCTAGGGTGTTCTGGAATACGGACGTTGCATGGACAATGAGTGGATATGCATCGTACCACAGTTCTATGTGTCAGCCGTGCAAATATGCGACACATGGGACAGACGCTATGGGCACAACATAGGTATGTAGATATACAATGACAGAGATACAGACGGACACATGTGGCAAGGCCGTGAGTGTAACGTACACAGCACCACCCCACCACACCATAGCAGGGTGCACGTGGAGAACACGCTACGGAGGTCGCCAACCACAGCAGGCACACAGGCAGTCCACGAGCTGCGTCTCACCATCCACAAACACAGGAATGGCGGCAGGATATGAGTGTTCTGCGGAAACTCTAAAGCCATACCCTATGAACCCATGCGGCTGGGAGCATAGACACACACACACATCTGGCAGGCATGGTGATTGGCCACACCCCCACATACCCAACCGCACAACAGTATGACACAGGTATGGAACGCACTACGTGGACCACCGAACACAGCACCGTCAGAGGCACATGTCCAGCTGGGTGACAACATCCGTAAAGGAATAGCCGCCGATAGCCAAGGTATGTGTTGCCAAGCGTCTAAAATAACCACACTCTACTAGGGAAGCTGTGAACACACACACCCCACACACACATGGGGAAGGGCCAGGAGTCGAACCTACGCCTACCTAAATGAACTCACTACAGCATGATGCATTTACAGAACGCGCTACCGAGATTACTGAGCACAGCGCTGTCAGAGGCATACTTCTAGGCGGGTGACATCATCTGTAAGGGAATAGCTGAGAATAGCCAAGGTATGTGTTGCGAAGCGTCTAAAAGCATGTTCTTCTGCAGAGGCAGCTGGAAACACACACACACACACCTCACACACACACGGGGAAGGGCCGGCAGTTGAATCTAAGCCTACCAACATGAGCTCACTACAGCATGATGCATTTACAGAATGCGCTACCGAGATTACTGAGCACAGCGCTGTCAGAGGCATACTTCTAGGCGGGTGACATCATCCGTAAGGGAATAGCTGACAATAGCCAAGGTATGTGTTGTGAAGCGTCTAAAAGCATATTCATCTGCAGAGACAGCTGGAAGCACACACACACACACCTCACACACACACGGGGAAGGGCTGGGAGTCAAACCTATGCCTACCTACATGAACTCACTACAGCATGATGCATTTACAGAACGCGCTACCGAGATTACTGAGCACAGAGCTGTCAGAGGCATACTTCTAGGCGGGTGACATCATCCGTAAGAGAATAGCTGACAATAGCCAAGGTATGTGTTGCGAAGCATCTAAAAGCATGTTCTTCTGCAGAGGCAGCTGGAAACACACACACACACACACACACACACACACACACACACGAGGAAGGGCCGGGAGTCGAACCTACGTCTACCTACATGAACTCACTACAGCATGATGCATTTACAGAACGCTACCGAGATTACTGAGCACAGCGCTGTCAGAGGCATACTTCTAGGCGGGTGACATCATCTGTAAGGGAATAGCTGACAATAGCCAAGGTATGTGTTGCGAAGCGTCTAAAAGCATATTCATCTGCAGAGGCAGCTGGAAACACACACACACACACCTCACACACACACGGGGAAGGGCCGGGAGTTGAACCTACGCCTACCTACATGAACTCACTACAGCATGATGCATTTACAGAACGCGCTACCGAGATTACTGAGCACAGTGCTGTCAGAGGCATACTTCTAGGCGGGTGACATCATCCGTCAGGGAATAGCTGACAATAGCCAAGGTATGTGTTGCGAAGCGTCTAAAAGCATGGTCTTCTGCAGAGGCAGCTGGAAACACACACACACACACACACACGGGGAAGGGCAGGGAGTCGAACCTATGCCTACCTACATGAACACACTACAGCATGATGCATTTACAGAACACGCTACCGAGGTTACTGAGCACAGTGCTGTCAGAGGCATACTTCTAGGCGGGTGACGTCATCCGTAAGGGAATAGCTGACAATAGTCAACGTATGTGTTGCGAAGCGTCTAAAAGCATGTTCATCTGTAGAGGCAGCTAGAAACACACACACACACACACACACACACACACACACACACACACACACACACACAGGGAAGAGCCGGGAGTCGAACCTACGCCTACCTACATGAACACACTACAGCATGATGCATTTACAGAACGCGCTACCAAAATTACTGAGCACAGCACTGTCAGGAGGCATACCCCTAGGTGGGTGGTATCATCTGCAGAGGCAAGGCAGCCGATAAGGAATGAAGACAGAGTGCGCAGTCACACAGCATGTTTTCATCCCAAGATGGCCGTACAGTAACACGGTAGTGCTGCAGTCGGGAATACCAACTAACTACGGAGCAGTACATCACGACATGAATACGGGATGCACCACATGCAGTATACCCTATGAACGGGCATCCGGCGTGCAGGATGTAGGTAGCCATTGTGGCATAACAACCACATATGAGTCACCTGGATGGTCACCATGGCTAAGCAGGATGTCATTGGCCATGGCTACACGCCTAGTAGCAGACATCGGTGCCGACTGTAGTGTGTACCCCCGAATGGTGTACTGGCCATGCCTCTCACACCTAGCGGTTGCGAAGGGGAGACAGACATGCACACGGGGTATCAACGCAGATGCACGCGGTGTGCACTGTACTGTGTGTCCATCTACACAGCTGCTTACTGGGCATGCTCAGACACTTAGAATCTGCACAGTGCAGACATGCATACCCATGGGGCGACGGCATGGGAGGCAGAATGTGGACCATCGTGTGTGTCCACCCACACAACAGCAACCCGGCCATGCCACAGACGTGGCAGTTACGAAGGGGAAACAGGCATGCACACGGGGTATCAATACAGACGCCCGCGGTGTGCACTGTACTGTGTGTCCATCTACACAGCTGCTTACTGGGCATGCTCAGACACTTAGAATCTGCACAGTGCAGACATGCATACACATGGGGCCGCATGGAGGCAGAATGTGGACCATCGTGTGTCCACCCACACAACAGCGACCGGCCATGGCATAGACGTGGCGGGCGAAGGGAAACAGGCATGCACACAGGGTATCAATGCAGACAGGGCGCGGTGTGCACTGTACTGTGTGTCCATCTACACAGCTGCTTACTGGGCATGCTCAGACACTTAGAATCTGCACAGTGCAGACATGCATACACATGGGGCATGGGAGGCAGAATGTGGACCATCGTGTGTGTCCACCCACACAACAGCGACCCGGCCATGGCATAGACGTGGCAGTTGCGAAGGGGAAACAGGCATGCACACAGGGTATCAATGCAGACAGGGCGCGGTGTGCACTGTACTGTGTGTCCATCTACACAGCTGCTTACTGGGCATGCTCAGACACTTAGAATCTGCACAGTGCAGACATGCATACACATGGGGTGACGGCATGGGAGGCAGAATGTGGACCGTCGTGTGTGTCCACCCACACAACAGCGACCCCGCCATGCCACAGACGTGGCAGTTGCAAAGGGGAAACAGGCATGCACACGGGGTATCAATGCAGACGGGCGCGGTGTGCACTGTACTGTGTGTCCATCTACACAGCTGCTTACTGGGCATGCTCAGACACTTAGAATCTGCACAGTGCAGACATGCATACACATGGGGCGACGGCATGGGAGGCAGAATGTGGACCATCGTGTGTGTCCACCCACACAACAGCAACCCGGCCATGCCACAGACGTGGCAGTTGCGAAGGGGAAACAGGCATGCACACGGGGTATCAATGCAGATGGGCGCGGTGTGCACTGTACTGTGTGTCCATCTACACAGCTGCTTACTGGGCATGCTCAGACACTTAGAATCTGCACAGTGCAGACATGCATACACATGGGGTGACGGCATGGGAGGCAGAATGTGGACCATCATGTGTGTCCACCCACACAACAGCGAACCGGCCATGCCACAGACGTGGCAGTTGCAAAGGGGAAACAGGCATGCACACGGGGTATCAATGCAGACGCGCGCGGTGTGCACTGTACTGTGTGTCCATCTACACAGCTGCTTACTGGGCATGCTCAGACACTTAGAATCTGCACAGTGCAGACATTTATACAGATGGGGCGACAGCATGGGAAGCAGAATGTGGACCATCGTGTGTGTCCACCCACACAACAGCGACCCGGCCATGCCACAGACGTGGCAGTTGCAAAGGGGAAACAGGCATGCACACGGGGTATCAATGCAGATGGGCGCAGTGTGCACTGTACTGTGTGTCCATCTACACAGCTGCTTACTGGGCATGCTCAGACACTTAGAATCTGCACAGTGCAGACATGCATACCCATGGGGCGATGGCATGGGAGGCAGAATGTGGACCGTCTTGTGTCCACCCACACAAAAGCAACCCGGCCATGCTCACACACGTAGTATGTGCTAGGCGCCGTCTGGCATGCAGACGGAGTGCACACACCGCAAGTCACGGCCAGGTAAACCCGTACACACGCACAGGGTGGACACACATGCAGTTACACGTACACACACAGATGACAGCACAGGCGTCACGGGTGCAGGCTGAACATGTACACACTGTAGTGAACACTGTAGCTGCTATGCCAGCACCATGTCATCGGTGCAGCAGTATGCCTCATGGTCCAGCAACTGCATGTGACATATGTCCAGAAGACTATGTGGCGGTGTACGTCCGTCATGCAGAGTACACGTGTACTATCAATGATCCCACAGGTGTGATGTAGTCCACCCATACCGGTATACATGGACAGGCATGCTCCACACATACCACGCGCCTGACACAGATATGACACATGACTGCAGCTGTACCGCAGTGTAACAATGTCTGGATATGTCACATATGTGATTTCCTGGCTGTGTGCATGGACTGCATGCAGGACACATACGAAGCCTGTGATGTACCACATGCACAACACAGGCGTATGCGGTAATGCACACACGAAGGGAAGGCGGACACATGTCTGTGGTATGCACCCCCTACAGGGTGTAGCAGTGTTCACTGGGACACATACCCTTGTACAGTTTGCCTGTGACAGCTGTGATACCATACCACAGTCCATGTTCCATGTATGTTGACACACATGTCACAACGTAGCAATGCATACACACATGGCAACAGTGGATACATGTGACACGTGTACTGTGCACGGTGCAGCCGTGCATGAGCGGTGTCCGGTGTCCGTAACACAGTTGCAACCCCCTACCACATGCATACCCATCATGGGGGCCGTCATATGGTGGCATAGTAACAGCACGCATGGCAGTCTGTGTGTACACTATGAGTTTAAACACATGTCTACATGCATGTGTGCAGGTGCTGGTCACAGGTGTGTCACACACCATCTTACCCTGCCATGTGCATACAGTCTGCTATGTCGCCTTTACATGACAGCGCTGCCATGATGCATACCCATCGGCCATGCGTGATCGACCATATGTCACATTGCCACTGTAACCCCTACCACCTCCCAAGTGCAGATATTGGCACAGCTGCCAGATACAGTGGTAGTACGCAGGATGCACCACATACCGCTGCACGCCTGCACAAATCCCATGTAGCGGGTGTGGCATTCCTAGCACCAACATGTGTGCAGGAATATGTGCCCATGTATGCCACAGATCGGGGGGACTATGTGCCACGTGCCACACATCACTGTACTCCATGGTAGAGATCTGTACCTACCTCAGTGTGGGGTGCATCGATGTGGATGGTGCAGTACATGCAACACGTCATCCCTCCGTGTAGACATGTGTGGCCACCACCATGTCAGTGTGTCGACATGTGTGTATGTCTGCTGCCTGTTGTGAGGATGTATGCAGATATAGTGTTGTGACTGGACACTGACCACACAGGGTGACCATCCCGTACTGGTGCTGCATTGTACAGCCCTGTCAATGCCATACCTGTGAGCCTTACTGGCCACCTGTGCAAGACCACCCACTGTGACATGGCGCGTGGGTGCATTGTCTTGTGAGGGTGCTGACCACACAGACAGGTGTCCCCAACTGCACACGATGGTGTGTGTGCCATAGAGGTGTACGCACCGCGAATGCGGACATATTCCTGTACCGGTACAGCATCCGACTGCTGCACACCGTGCACCACAGCTGACAGGTGACACCTGCGGTCAGTGGCCAGC
Organism: Protopterus annectens; assembly: GCF_019279795.1. NCBI lineage: Eukaryota > Metazoa > Chordata > Ceratodontiformes > Protopteridae > Protopterus > Protopterus annectens. Next base: position 512,036,458 of record NC_056741.1, read on the forward strand.
ACACTGCTTACGACACCTGCAGAATGTCACCATACCTGTACTGTGTCATGCCATGCATGTGATGTCTCTGTCCACCGTAGCCTGTGGCACCGACCACAGGCGTCAGGTGCAGTATATGTGTGGACATGGCCATGTACCGTGTAAGCAACGTTACACTGTATCCGGCTCCGTGCTCCGCAGGTGTATGTGTATAACCTCTCTTCTTGCAATCCCGACTGTCTGTTCTCTATATCACAAAAGCTCTGCACCTGCTCCCATAGTATTCCTACATAGGTAAAGTACATGTATACTAAATGGAGTACTACACTGGCCTAGAATCCCCTTGTGTACCCACTTCCCTATAGGTGCCTTCTGACCCAGTTACACAGCAAATGCATTCACGTTCTCTGGCATGTCGAAGGGTCAATTGCTAGTGACCTCTCCTGTTCAGATGGTGAATCTGGGCGTCCTGGGCACTGTTACAGGTGCCTCATGGACACGAACAAGCCGCACCTCCCCCAATGAACATAATACATGTGACAGACGCAACTTTATGGCCAGACAGGGGGCTGTGCTCTCTCAAACCATGACCGGCAAGACCAAGCGGGAGGGGAAGGACACCATGCACACCACAAACCCAGTGTCACATGTGACTATCGCAAATGCTAATCAAACACATGAACACACTAAGACATACCTGGAGGCACTGTTAAAACATGTCACGAACCTAACGAGCCCTCTGAAGCAGACACACAAGCAACTGCCTCCACAAGACATAGGACATGCAACACATAGTTCTCAACGTCAGTGTGCTAAACTGTCAGAGCCCCAAAGGCAACACACACACTGCCAGACACACTTGTAATGGGTGATGCCACTGTCAGACACACCGACGTCCCACCCACCAGACTGAACAAGGGAATGATCACAGTAGGCTGCCTGCCAAGTGCTGGAATCCGCCACATAACACACGCACTCAGGTCACTCCGCAGCATGTACAGGTATGACGTGGTCATTGCCCATGCTGGTGTCAACGACTGGAGACATACCACCCTGGGATACATTAAAGGAGACATAGAGGGCCACTCAGATTGTGTAGCCCAGGCCGGCATGTCCCTGACTCTGGGCAGTATCCCACCCTCATCAAGTATGATGCCACTATACTGGCTCCAAGTGGTCACCCTTGATAATGTGCCTGGTTACCGGTGTCAGTCTGAGAGGATCCAGATTCCTCATACCTGGGATGACATGCTTGGCATGCCACGCCCCTTCACAAGGTGTGGCTCGCACCTGTCGCCCCTGGTCTTCAAGGGTTTGGCTAAGGCACCTGCCACCCCCACAGTGTCCACTGCAGGCAAGGCTGGAATGATAAACCTACCACCCTACACTACAAACCTGGAGAACAGACAGGGTAATACTGCTCAGTGCCAGTGGTCTACGCCCAAGCTGCACACCCTCAAATGCCCTCCTCAGTATGGAGGACATCGATGTCAGTGCTGTGACTGAAACATTGATCAGGGCTGCTGAGAGCACCCCAGCACTATCGGGTCATACCCCATATCACGCGTTCAGGACCATAACCCGGACCTAACACAGAAGGAGGGGGAGTCTCCATTTCCATGAAGGATACACACACCTCCAGGTTGGCAGAAATGCATGTAGCAGCGGGAAATATCCAGGTGCAATTAACCATGGGTAGGACTGCCCTACAGTTTGTTGCATGCTACAGACCACCCTCCCAAACCCAGGATACCTGCACAGCCTTCCTGAAGACACTGGTGAGTGTGAATGCTCTCACAACACCATCATATTGGGTGACATCAACCACCCATACATAGACCGGGAACATTACCCAGGACACAACACCCTACACCAAAGGTCCCAGGTGTTCATACACCTGAATGCTGTGGAACAACCATGCACCATACCCACAAGGGGGGGAAGTATACTAGTTCTGATCATCACACATGGGGACGATATGCTCCACACAGAATGTACATCCCTCAATGGTGAGGTCAGACCATATAGTGAACTCACTGGAGATCCGCATCCTGTACCCAACACCGGCATGGGAGACCACAGTGATGACCTCTCCACAGTGAACCACACACGTCATACAACCGGTGTGGTACCCTACAAGGCCTCCATGCCAGTGGTAAACACAGGCCACACTGCTGCAACCCTTACAAATGCCTTCTATGAGCACCCCCAGGAATGTCTGCACCAAGTGATCCTGATAACATCAGGACCTTGTCCACCGAAGGCAGGCACATGGTCTGGTGGACCCCAGCCATTGACAAACCATACAACAAGAGTTGAGAGCTGATACATGACAGAGCAATATCAGTACCGGGAAAGGCATCACTGATTAATACCGGCATTAACATACGATCACTCATACAATCATCCAAGGGTGCCTGTGGGACTGGTACTGCAAAGGACACATAAGACAACCATAGGACCTTCCTTAGCTATGGTAGGAACGTGGGTGGAAGCACACAGTTATGCCCGGAATTACTCCAGAATGGTACAATGATCACAGAACCCACAGACATTGTCAACAAACCAGCGGACATGTTCCATACATACATCTACCCTCCCTCCCCCCCAAGAGGGGACGTATCCATCCCACCAGAGTCTAGCCTCCCAAACATCCCGTATGTCCAGGAGAGAGCTGATATCTGTTAAGCAGTGAACACAGCATCAATGGGACCAGATGCTGTCCCCAGCTGTGTGCTATACAACCTCATTGAGGCCCTCACCCCGCACATAAGGCTGCTGTTTCATCTTAGCCTTACTACGGGCTACGTCCCCGATGGATGGTATACGGCAACTGTGGTCCCACTACACCAGGGTAGTGCTCTTGTGGACTCTAGACATCCCTGCCCTATCAGCTTGACAAGCCTTGTTTGCAAAGCTATGGGGAGGTCCATACTGGAGCCCATAAATAAAGACATTGGTGTACAGCCAATACCGGAACATACCCACATTGGCTTAGTCAAGGGCAGATCCTACCTCCCAAACCTGGTCGACCTGTTTGGAGGAGTCACTAAGGCCATTGATGGGGGTACGTTGGTTTGCACAGACTACCATGATCTGGCGGGAGCGTTCAAACCACACTCCACGTGGGCATCATAGAAAGGATCACCAGCGTAGATGTGGAGACATATGTCACACGATGGTTTGCCAACTGGATGGAGGTCAAACCACACAGGGTTTGTGTTCCTGGTGCCATGTCAGACTCCAAGTTGGTCCCGAGTGGTGGCCCACGGGGTTCAGTCCTGGGCCCCTCCTGTTCGGCATTCAACTTTCCAATGTGCATGCAAACATAGGGGGATTGTGGCAGACAAAGTATGCAGATGACTGCACACCGGCCACCATACTCAACACCCCATCAGACACGGACATCCACCTGGGGTCTCATAGAAATGGATAACTGGTGCCAGAGCCATGGCCTGATGCTACATGCCAGGGAAGGTATAGACCTACCCTTTGGGAAAGACATGTTCACCCTGACTTACCATATAGGTGGTAATCCATCAAACATGGTGGACGTGATCAGGGACATGGGTACCAAACCAGTCGGTAACCTCTCTAGACACTCACATTGCCAATGTGGTTGGGAAGACATTCCACTGTGCCCACCTGGTCATGAAGGGATTCACATCCACATCAGGGGAGGTCATTGTACCCCTGTACTCTTCACACATCAGACCAATGATTGCGTACAACGCCACATTTGGAATGTACCTAACCTGACACCTGCAGCACTCGGAAGGACCTCAAACATTCCACAACACAGGGATAAAGGTGCTGAGACATATGTCACACGCTGGCCGACCGAGGGGACTCTGGCTGTATACCTTCTCAGCCCGTCTGCTCTGTGGTGATCTGTGCCAGACATACATGGCCATGTCTGACCTGGGTGACATGGACATGTTCCACCTCCTAGGCTCCAAACAAACACGGGCACAGAAGCAACTGACAGAAACCTCAACACGGACATAAATAGGATGTGCTGGGGGGACAGGGTCATCGCCCAGAGACCCCCTACAACATGGAAAAGATTCACAGTCCATGTGAAGCAGAGCCCCTGACTGACTTTGTCCAAGAGTAATCCTGATGTGTGGATGTGTGATCGTAGGTATGCGCCAGGCATCATCTCTGTGTCACTGCTGGACAGAGGGACAGCGGACCGATGGATGTAGTATCCTCATCCTAAGGGGTGGTGAAAGCCACACACACTCTGGCTAGGCTTACACATGCCGTAGGGCACATAGCCCGGTATGTACCTATGCGCCTATGTACCTATGTAGGGGTCCATGCAGGTTGCGGGTACCTGTGGTATGCTGATATTGCCAGATGTGCCTGTGGGTAACCCACAGCTACACTTGGGGGACTGATAACAGTGCTCCCAGTAGGCACATGCAAGTACACCATATTTGGCATACAGGTTAACAGAACCAACATGGTGCTACACATGTAACCGCCACGCATACCGTGTACACAGATCAATGTATGCTGCACCTGCACTACATGGTATGTCTGCTGCATGATGTCAGTACACAACCCACGTCACATACGCACCTGTCACCTGTCATACACAACCACTGCAACATACACATCACGCACTATGCGGACGCAGGTATCACATACACCTCTCACTATCTTGTCCACCCTGTGCATCAGAATATGTTTGCATAACCGTGCACCGATGGTGTGGATGACAGTGCTGTGGCAGAGGCTTCATCATATGCACAGGGTGATATGTGTGCCAGGGGCATAGGCTGTACCAATGGATGACATCATGTGTGTGTGTAAGGGCCGGTGCATTTACTGGACATGACTGTGCAGAATGCATGTGGATGTGGTGGAGCCCTACAGTTGTGTCTGCTGTGTGTGGGTATATGTGTACACAGTTCAGCCATCTGTGATGCCTACACGGGGTATACTTGGCAGCCCCAGACTGTACAGTGCAGGTTGTATGGCTCACTGTGTCCGCCTGTGGCCAAGTGACCAGTGCCTGCCTGGGGTCGCACGGGCACTACCGGGTGGAGGTATGGAGTGGCCACTCTCTGATGACACATCTGCTGGAACCGTGTCCACGCTGGGACCGGCCAGGGCCATGTCCACGTGGCCTGCTGTGTCCTGGAGTGGTCGGTGTAGCACCAGCTGCTCTGTTGCTGCTACCAGCACTGTGTGAGTGGGCATGAGAGGTGGCACACACACGTCGACCTGCACTAGGTGGTGTTGCTGGCCTACGGCCACGTGTCCTACGCCTCACCCCTACCAGGTGTTCCAGCACAGACAGCTCACGCTCGTGGATTGACATGCCTCGGTTGAGGATTCCAACCATCTCACCTAATCTCCTATCCAGAACATCGGCAAGCTGCTGTTGAGCATTCGCCAATGACTGGATATTCTCATTTAGTGAACGGATTGCAGCCCTCTGCAGCCTCTGCCCTTCTTGGTTCTGCCATTCAACACGTGCCTGTGCCGCCATTACAGTCTGGAACATGCGTCTGGTGATACCTGCTGCTGCACCCTGTAAAGCAGGTGCATGTCTACCAGAGCTCCTCCTACGAGCAGCACCAGCCACATGCCTGTGTGGCACATCACCAGTCATTACACTGGCAATATGGTGTGTACCCGCACCTTCTGTAGCCACCACACATTCCTGCTCAATGCCAACAGACGCTGACTGTCCTTCCTCTATGGGCAACGGTGATGTGGTATGTGTCGGCATCTGAACCGTGTGCGGAGATGAAGGGGACATAGGTGGGATGTTAAACAATGGCACAGCTTCTGCCCATGACGACCCTGCCTGTGCCTCATGCATATGGTCATCACCGCTAGTATCTGTGGGGACACTAGCATCAGATGGACCGCAGGATGGGAACGCACCTACAGCACCTGTGAATACAAAGACATACTGTAAGATACATTACACACACGCAGACACACACACACACACACACACACACACACACACACACACACGCAGACACACACACAGACAGACACACACACACACATGCGGAGACACACACACGCTGACACACACACGCAGACACACACACATGCAGACACATCATGCATGTGATATTGCAGATGGCATGCAGCATTCCCACACCACAGCTCAGTGAATGCAGGCCAGACATTAATAGTGGTAGTATGCATACTGCCCTGGGGTGCACACTACATCAAGCAGGTGTCATTTCAGTAGGCATGCAGTACACACATTTATGGTAGTTTGCATGCATCACCGTGATACATCGTGTGGCCACAGGTGGGTTAACAGTACACATGGCTGGCATCACTTTGTCATGTACTCCGCCAACATGTGCGATAACATGTGGACATGTGACAATGGTGTCCCACCACATGCACCACATCAAACTGGACGTCACAGTGCAGTGTTATGTGTACAGGCTACAGATAGAATGCATGTGTAACAAGGATGTCTGTGCAGATGTGGTTGGTGGGAGCTGTGTACATAGCTGTACAGTGGGGAGTACGGGCACTGTGCCACTGCATGGCAGCAAGACACAGGTATGTTTCTGTGCGATGTGTAACATGGACGCATTGCATTGCCATGTGTGCAACACAGTCATGCTGTTCCACAGCACATATATGGTAGACATTGGTGGCACCTCCAGTGGCTGCAGACAGGCATTTCGTTTGTCTGGTGTACCACATCGGATGTACAGGGGGTCCAGTACAGCTATGATCGCACTATGTGTGGACAGGGTGCAATGGTGACTACCCACTGCAGATGTACTGTGTGGCAACATGCCTGTGGGTATCACCCATGGCCATGTTTGACTGGGTCATGGACAATTGTGTGTGGTGGGCATCGTGTACACATCCCTGTGGTGGCCCATGTGGCATACACCCATACTGGTCTGAGGTGTCACAATCCCGAAGGCTATGCAGACATTGTGGATGTCTGCTATGTTGTGCGTAGGTCATGTCATGGTGTGACATTGTTGCAGACAGAACACCACGTGCATGGGGCATGTCATGTGCCATGTCACAACGTGTGCACACAATGCAGAGGCATAGGTCACATTGGTAACACCTGTGTGCTGGCCAGATCACAGCTCACTATGTGGTACTGTGTGCGTACCGCAAAGGCATTCCGATGCATACTACACATGCAGCCATTGTAGAACACCTCCACCATTGTATACATAGCTGACTGCACATATCACACCGATGGGTTATGTGGTGTCATGCCGGTGTATACTAACGGTTGTATCTACTATACATGGGTGACGTGTGTGTCGGGTGGTGCAACCTGTATACCGTGACTGGAGCAGACCCAGGTGTGCATGTCATACCTGGACACATGGGGAATATCTATACACTGTAACATGCCTATTACTAGCAACAGTCTCACCTGCAACGGACCCATGGCTGTGCGACACGCCAGACGTACCTGTATAGGGCGACACAACAGTATACACATTATCCATTACTGTAGCCACAGTAAGCACTGAGCATGTCACATCATGTACCTGTGTGGTAGCATGTGTTATGCACATGTCTGCAAACACAACGTAGCATACTGTAGTATGCAGCTTGTGTGGCCATATACCTGGCATGTGTTGGTACATTATGTGGTGTACTATGACACCCACACCTACGTCAGTTATCATACACACATGCAAGACTGACTTACCAGGCAGCTCCAGGCTCGTTGGTTAGGAGACACCCACCTCCACGATGGCAGCGAGTGTTTCTGCATGTTGTTCCCTGGGTGTCCCCAGACTGGCCAGGAGCTCCTCCATGTGTGTGAGTGGGAGCTGGGTTGGCGGACCACCACCTGTCCCACCTTGTTGTCTGGCGATTGCGGCGGCACGCTGTTTCACGTGCCATATTAGGTCTGTGCAGTGTCAGTGGATCTGCTGGTAGGTGCGGTTGTTGCCACCCACATTGTTCACCCTCCTGCGCATATCCTGCCACACGTCGTCCCGCTGCTGTGCTTGTTGTGGCACATGGCTGAATAGTAGCTCGTAGTTGTCGTGGAGCAACGGTATAATCACATCATCCTCCTGGCGGCTGAAGGCTGGCAGCCGGGAACATGGCATTATCTGTAAGACATAATGATGGTGACAGGTCACATTCACACTGATGTAATGGCATACTGCTGGACATACATTGCTATGACATGTACAACATCTGCACAGTGATCTCTGCGAGGCATCATGGCAGTGACACAGCTGACGTGTTGCCGTCACACCATTAAGCAGTGGGTTTCATATCATATCTGTGTGTCAACTCATCACACTGTACACACACAATGTTGATGGTAGCCTGCTGTGGACATGTGTACCTGCCTGCACCTGTGTTCATACCAGTTGGCACATGTCCCAATGTGACAACAGTTCTACTGTTCACCTGGATACTGTGTATATGTCACTAGGCATCACGTACGCGGCCATTATGAATGTCAGCGGTGGCACTGCACACATGGACACCTGTACATGCATGTGTTGTGCCATGTACATCTACACAGCACTGTACGGGTGTTGGCCAACCTGCCACGGCTCACCTGTATTGCACATGTGATACACATGGGACATTGTGTAACCATGTGACATTAGCAGGAAAGGTCATGCATAGCATGTGCGCACGTTGTTCACACCAACACACAGCACCTGTGACAACACAGGGTGCATCAGTGCCACATTACTGCTGTGGACGGTTGATAGTGCAAGTGCCATTTGTCCATCGCACCATGTAGGACTGTGATAGCATGTGCAGCCTTGCTGGGCAGGGCTGCATGGTATGGCAGGGTATGTCACATACATGGCACAGGGATGTGTCCCACCTGGGGGGTACTGATGTTGGCAGGGTGGCTGTCCATTCCATATGTCATTGCTGTGTGTATATGGACATTACACATGTCTATCATCATGGTGTGGACAATGGCCTTCTGCAAGGTAGGCTGCATGCTGCTTGGCGGGGGTGTGTATGGTGCATGCAGGTATCGCACATCCATGCATACACATTATCCCTGACAGGTGCTATGTGCTGCGATATTGTTCAACACAGTGCTGTATGTGCCCACACACTGCTATCCCGTGCACATGGATGGTTGCCTGGCCTGACATGGGTACCACATATGTCTACATCCAGTGCCTGCTGCCACCCCCATGTCAGCTGGTGCACCACACAGCGCCATCCCTCCCACAGGGAACGTGGTGTTGGGCACAGCATAGGTATCCATGTATGGGGACAGGGATGTTCACATAGCAGGGGCACTGATGGTATCATCCATCGGACCATACACGTATGACGCACACCTCACACACACAGCCCATTCAGTATGTTGTTCGCAACACTGACACAGCTATACTGCTAGGCCAGGGACATTCCCGGATGTAGATACCAGATGCGTGAACATCTGTCTGTGGCATGGGCGACAATAATGGTGGGGTTCGACACATGACGTGTTTGAGTGTGGCTGCCGCAGACCTTCTGTGCACATGTCTACACAGTAAGCCTGTTCTACAGTAGCCAGCGGTGATATGCTTTGCACATGTCAATTCTGCACATTGTGTTGGTGTCTGTCTGTCCACGGGCCAGTGGTGGGACACACAGGGGTATTAGTGAACATATATGCATGCCACCCTGTACTGCTAGCTTCTCGGGTGCTAATGTGTCATGAACATGCACACCTTACCCGAACAGGTGGTAGTGGGTTGCCACCCGTACCCATCTCCTCTTGTGGGTTGCTATGATCCAACACCCTCTTTGTATTGTATGTTCAGGCTATGCACCTGTGTGGGGCATGTGGGCATGCAATGCACTACTGCGTACCTTTGCACCCATTGCAGAACATGTCACACAGGTACACTGGCAGCCATACACTCCACAGCTTGATGATGGTACAACACGTGTTGTACACACGTAACACATATCCTGTGGGACATGGTCATATGTACAGGCATGTCCAACAGTCACGTACCACTGCTACCCCTACATGACGGATATGCAGTACATGTGGCGGTACAGCAACTGTCACATGTAGTCGTGCAATGCCCCCCTACCTACATGGTGTGGTACTGCCTGTGGGGGATATGGGTCTGCATCCATGCTATGGCCATAGCTGATAGTTGTACATCGATATGTGCAACATACCTCATTTGGTGTTCTCATGGGTGCATGTTCAACATGGCTCCGCATTGTTTGTGTCTGTCACACAGTCATTGTTGTATATGGTTTACATGCCGGCCATGGCGTACTATGTGTGATTCCATGTACTTCATTGGGATACCGGCATTATACATTATAACGGCGTATTCCAGCCATCACATAGCCTTCATAGATGACACTGTTAGCCAGCCAGTAGGAGGTGTTCCGCCATCTGCACATAGGTCACACAGTACGAGGGCGGCTGACACCCATTCTGGGCACAGGGTTCTGACAGATGTGGATGGGTGTGCTGCTGTCGACAACCATGACTGCGCCTGATGGTCACATCTGGATGGGTAACATTCACAACACACACCTACCTTCACGTAGTAACACATCATCCACAACAATGGACATTCCTGCCAGAACAATGTGTGCAGTATGTCTGTATGACCACTGCAGGCACCACTGTTGGCCCCCAGCACGGCAGCCAACAGCACCAGTGTATATCCCGTGGAAGCATGGGTTACACCATTCACAACACACCTGTCTCAGATGACCCTGTTGTGGATCACAGTGCAGTTCCACACATCATGTTACACTCGGCATCATGCACTGATATGTTGCGGACGTGTGAACGGCTGTGCAACTCAACATATGCACACATGACACATCACCTGGTACAACATGTCTGTCATACCACATGTTATTGTGACCGCCCTGTGATGGCATTATACAGGCTACGTGTACTGGGACATGTGATGGCTCACCGGTATATTCACCCTCTGGGTGTGTGTCTAGCCAGGTGTACAGTAGGCAGTGGTCTGAACACAGGGACACTGTACACTGACCTACTCTGTCACTGCAACTGTTGACTATGCTCATATTGTACTTATACAGGCATGTGGTATCTGACCACTATGACAGTCCTGGTCGACCACACTGCTGTGGCACACATGACCTGCGGACATCTGCCTGGGGTGTGGAGCACACATGTACATCTTCACATGCTATACTGCCTCTGTGGCGGTGTCACATGACTGTCTCCAGCAGGGCTGTAACAGGCAGGCACGGCATGGGGTCATGTGGGACAATGCTTGCACCTTCCACTGTGCTGCACACAAGCAAGGCACACACACTAGTGCACGACTCACATTTATCTGCAGTGCCTGGGACCTGCCTCCATGCTCTGCGCAGCACACCTGCAAGTACAGATTGTACACGGATCATACCTCCCAGGCACATACCTGGACTGCAACACACACAGGTGAGGGGATCCCACATCACACAATGTTTTGCACACATACTGGATATTTGATGAACACAATGCATCGTAGGTGCTCCATGTTCAGATACCCATGTTTGTGACCGCTAGACACATTGTAACACACAACAGAGCTTACACTATACACCACAGGTTACATGCTGTCTGTGTCGTCATACTGTCCATTGGGCCTCGGACAGCTGCTACTGCCATGTGCTGACAGCAACCCACACTTCCCTAGAATGGACACCCATGTACCCACACATGCTTGGGCATGCACTCCACCTAGCTGGGTGACACATTACACAACACATACCATACCTACACTACCCTCAGCGTGCATGATACCTCCATGTGTCTGGTGTGTTACAGCTGGGGTTATCCCCCCTTTGGTAGATGAACATATATGCTTCACGGCCCTGCTAGCCACACCCTGGACACACACCCATTGCAGCATACATGGTACATGTGTTCTACAGCCAGTACTACTGACGTCTGCTGACAGGGGTTGTTAATGGCATGGCACCCCAGCAGATGGACAGTGTACATAACTATGCTGACACATATCACAGTGCACTTCCGTAGCATGTACGCAATGGTGGGGACCATGCTATTCCACACAGAGACATGGTGGTACTGGCCTTTTCACAGATGCCACGGTGGTGGTCATGTTCCATGCACATCTGCTGTATGGGCACATGTGCAGGCTGTTGCACAGTGGGTATATTCACATGTGTGGGGTGCATCACTTGACAGCCATGGTGGGTACTCGTGGCCCATCACATGCTCTAAGGCTAGCTACCTACACATGACTGCCGCACAGTGCAGTGTGGGTCCTCAGGCAGTGTGGTGGTATGTCTGTGTTGTTTGGCTACATCCACATTCGATGTCGTGTACAACAGTCACCCAGGCATTGCAGACTGAGATGATGTTGGCAACATGCCAGGCAATAGTGTACCTACCAACAATACACACTCTCACTCACTACAGGGTTGCAATCCATACATGGACATCGTAGTGTCCCTGTGGACACATACATGGTACTGCCATGCACACGTTGTGTCCTAAGACACTGTCCCACTGTCACCTTCCGATCTCCCTAGCTGTTATGTCCCGCCAACCTGTTTGGTATGTGTCTCCACACCAGCCCACTGAATTCACTGCTAGCCTGTTGTCAGACATTGTGTACCTTGACCGTCACACTGCCGCATCTATCGCACTACACATGGGTGGCACTGCATTGCACGTATGGGACTGCATTCATACACCCATGACTGGACCATTCTGTATGGCACTGAGGCACATCCTCCCAAACGTGCTTCACGCACTCATTGATGTCCTCCATGCCTTTACTGGCACCCTTGTTGGGCTTCTGTGTGCCACAGCACGCCACATACACATGCTGGCCACCTGTCATACCATTGCATTGGTGGTTGGTGTGGTACAGAGGGCAACAGATCACACATTGTCCTCACATTGCCCTTCAGCACCATTCCATGTTCTGGTATTGGCAATGTACACATCCACCATCACATCATACCCTGTGTCTCAGGATGTTAGGCTATATGACTCCTGGACAGGACACACAGTGGTGCAAGCATATCATGCTACCTACTACATGTCAGGTACATGTGGCATTACACAGTCCTCAGTCATGGGGCCCCTCATGTTCACTATTTGCCTACATACACAACATGCTGTCACAGAGTACTGTCCATGCCTAGATATTCCACATCTACATACCTGGCACCATTATAGCTCCACCAGCTCATACTGATAACAACCGTACGGGTGTCAATGTAGCAGATACATCATGTGGGTGTCATGGCATCAGGATGTATGACACATGGTGCATGCACATCACCTTTGCATAGCAACATTCATCCACTGAGTATCACATGGATACTGTCCCCATACATGCATATCATATTGTACATGGTTGCTGTACACACACATGCCCCACATGGTGCTGTGGTTACCATATTCCACTGTGGCATAGGTACACATCTGCAGGGCCACACCTATCTGTACTGTGTGTGCTGCTGTTACATAGGTAGCCATTGTACCTGTGGCATACACACATCTACACACGGGCAGGGTTACAATACCACATTCATGGTGTACCTTCCACAACGGCTACGACTTTACATGGCACAGCATTATCATGCCATGATGTGTACCAGGCTCAGACAGTTTACATATGCGGCTGACAGATGGGAAACACATCTGTACACATCTGCATACCACATACACAGGGGTGTCTTCTGCTCTGACATGGACCATGTCCTCCGCATTACTGATGCATGTAGTACTCATACATGGCAATTGCAGTGGGCAGTGTGAATGGAGCACTCATGGATATGTGCACACATGCCACATTGCATGGGCTGGGCTTCTGTGTTATTTCCGCAGACACAACACACACCATGCTGTGGAACATAGGTCCTGTGCACATCCCACAGGGACACACAGTGGCACTGTTCATGTGATAGCTCTCTTGCTGTTTGAGTGACATGTAGTCATGGTACCACCACAGCAGCAGTACTGTGTAGACATGCAGTTGACACCCACCTCTGCTGTTCACTGGACACTACCATGGGAGGTGACACTACTGTGTACACTGCACATGTGTTTACACATGGACCTGCCGGACTTCATTGTTGCCCACATTGCACCTGCTACAGATCGTTTGGCCATGGTTACTTGGTGTTCCTTCCATTTCGGATGGCTATTATGCTACTACTCTGTCCCATGTGTACAGGCCATACATATCCTGTTGTTGTACATACCAATAGGCCATAACTCCATTATGCATGATATGCCTGTGATACTGTGTATGATGTCTGTCATATCCACCATGACAGCTTTACATTACACATAGTTGACATAGTATCCCCTACTGCAAGGCATACGTGCACGTTGTGCACACATTACGTATGACATCGATGGTATATGCCCATACACATGTGTGCTGTGACAGTATACATACATGTCCTATCCCCTGCTATGGCACTTCCTTGTTGGACATCCACTGCCAGCATCGGTGTGTGGTGTGGCATTGTTCTGTGTTATTCCCCCCTGTGGCAGCCCTTGTGTTACATGATGTCCCACTGCTGTGCACATGGTGTCCACAGTCGTTGGTATGCTCAGCAGGATAGCACTACATAACCACCTTTCACCACTCTCTGCATTATGGACAAGTATCCTTACTTACAAACACCATTCACATACAGTACTGCTTCGTCATACACATCATGCGTTACACACCCGTACATATCGTGGGTTCTACATACCTTGTCTGTGTTTCCTTCCATTTTTCATTGCGTGTATCGCTATTCCGTTTTCTCACTCTATCCGTTTTGGAGTGGTAGTTCGGTATGAGCATACGGTTTGAATATCCTGGGAGTCATCCTTATATCCGTCGTTACCTGCAACATGTGGGTTCATCACACCAATAGCTGTTCCTCAGTGTGTACTTGTGCGCATATCACCTGTGCATCTACTCCATTCGTACATTACGCATCGTAACTAGGGCATGGTTGCATTCCTCACCTGGGCGTTGGCTATTTGCCCTACCTTTGTGGAGATGGTCTGTATTGTGTTATGTTATGTGTAACTGCAGCCGCTATGTGTGGCATCAGGTACATTTTGCAGTGGTGTTAGCCGTGGGTTGTGTGTGTTGGGTATGGTATTATGTTCGACATGTGGGTGTCCCTGTCCTGACGGCGTCTGTTGATGGCGTTTTGCATTCGGATGTGTAACATAGCTGTTGTATTCCTTTAAACAACGGATGCAGGTATGCATCCGCTGTTGATAGTGTTTCCCACATGAGATGTTGTGGTTATGCAGCTGTCATTGACTGCCTGTATGTTTGTGCTGCTATTACGGCTTGTATCCCTTTGATATGTGCGATGGGGAATATCGGAGGTTGTAGGTGATGGATACGGGTTGTGGGCCTTGCATCTCTACATACACGGTATGCTTGTCTGTGTGCTCCATCCCTGCCTGCGGAGCTGACAGTTACTTGTCTGTTGTTCTAGGAGTGTAGGTTGTGTTGTTGTCATGTGGTGTTGGTATCGCCTGCGTGTGTGCTTCCTGCATGTATTCCTCCGTCACATCGGTGGTATATCTGCTGTTGTATGTACGTGACGACTATCCCTTGTCATTCTGTCCCGGATATTTACAGTCATTGTGGTCCTGTACTTGGGATAGCCTGTTTGCTAGTGGTTGCCACGTATTCTGGTGGCGATTGCTTGTTTGACACTTGTAGAACACACAGCGGTGTTTACGGGCCGATACGTGGCCATGATCAGTACCGGGGTAGCACATGCGTATTTCCGCGGTACATACCTATTGCTGTGTAACTTTGCCGACGTATCGTTTTGCAATTAGCATGTCGGTGTCATACATACGGTCATGATTTGTACATACGTCCTTTCCATTTCATGTGTGGTATATTCCTGTGGTACATTCTGGGACATTTTCACTTTGCATCATTATACGTCGCCACACACCTAGCCAGGCAGGGGCTCTCAGTACTACTTTGGGAGTACTGGTGTACATACGCCTGAGGTTACTATACTGTATGCCTACACATGTTATTCCACTCCACCTGTCACATGGCACCAACATACACATTTTACAGTGGCACACACATTACACTCGCACAGCGAGACACACGGCACCCTCACCGCACACATACACATACTGCGGTAGTCACAGGGACGGTTGCACACAGTACCTGCGTGGCCCACATCACCGGCGGCAGTGTCTACCTCCCCCCTCCTATTATCATAGTATTACCCGCACATGTACTGTTACTGTACTGTGGCCTGGCGATCATCCCGACTCGCGGTTAGGCATTTCGGTAGGTTGACCTTTCCATGGGTGGCGGTTTCCTCTTCTGTTAAACCTCCCGGATGCTCAGGTTGTCCTTCACTATGTTTACTATGTACAGATATCGCGTGTTACTTCTCTGTCACCTTACATCCCTCTGATTCCCTGTCTTCCCTGTTGTACTTATATGTATATGTGTACATATATTTCTATGTGTGTAATTATATCTATCTCCATATCTGTATATGCACATATCTACATGTCTATATGTATACACCTTGCGGCGAACGTGGCAGCATACAGCAACGCCGTCTGCTGTAGGACCCGCGTATGGTTCAGGTGTTGGCGTTCCATGCTCCTATGCTGGGTGCTGCCTATGTTGGAGTCACACATGGGGCCACCCATACGGTACACTTTACGGGTGGCCATGTTTGTGTGCCGTCCATTTCACTGTGTGTGCAGGTAGGGAGGTGTCAGTCCATGGTGCCTACGCTGTCAGAGTATGTGCTATACGTTCCCTCTTTGCCAGGGCATAGGCATATTGGGTACGCCTCCGTCTGCCTACTGGGGCTGGCACAGTGTGTTCATGGTCCTGAACCCTCTGTGCCTGGACTGGCCTTGGCAGTTGTGGTGGGCTTTGTGGCCCTTCACCATTATGTCCCTGCAGCAGCTGCTTCCGCAGGATCATATTATGTAGCATGGCACATACTATGAATATGTGGGCACATGTGCCTGGAGAGTACTGCAGGGCTCCACCGGATGTATCCAAGCACTGGAACCGTGATTTCAGCATCCCAAACACACGCTCTATGATTATTCTGGTTTGTGCGTGTGCCTCATTATGGCATTCTTGCATGTGTGTGTGTGCATTTCTGATGGGAGTCATCATCCACGGCTCCAGTGCATAGCCAGCATCCCCCACAAGGTGGCCTTGTGGGATGTCCCCCCTGGCGAATACCTGGTACAGCTGTGAGGCATGCCATATATGGGAGTCGTGGTAGCTTCCAGGGCTGCCAGCACACACATCCATGATAATGCCCTGCGCATTGCACACAACCTGGCAATTGATGGAGGGGAATCCCTTGCGGTTTATGTAGCGTCTACCCTGCTCCCCAGGTGGTGACTTGATTTGTATGTGCGTACAGTCTATCGCACCCAGTACCCCCGGGTATTGTGCCACACGGTGGAAGTGGCGCATATTGCTAGCCAACTCCTCCTGAGATCTGGGGAAGTATATATGCTCATTGGCATGTGGTAACATGGCATCCAGAAACTGGTGTAGTACCCTGGATGCTGATGCCTGTGAGATGCCCATTATATCCCCAGTTGGCCTTTGAAAGGTACCTCTGGCCAGTATTCGCAAGCATACACATACCTTTGTGTCCACTGGGATGGGCTCCCCTCTGTTGTTTCTTGTTCTCAGGCGTGGCCGGCACAGCTCCACTATTTGCTGTAAAGTGTCCCTATCCACCCTGTAATGCTATACTATCTCCAGGTCTTGTAGCCCCTGGTAGGTTACCCTTGGTCTGAACACTCTCCTTCTCCTCTGAGGCCTACGGTAGTTGTCGGCACCCTCCTCCACAACTCCGTCTGTCTCTAACACATGCTGATGGATCACGGCCATGGCGGCACCCAACATGTACATTTTAAAAGTTCCCCATGTGTTTATACCTATAGTGCGGCGTTTGGGAATACACGTCTGTGTGTTGTGTGCATTCACACTTTATACTGTTGTGCTGTACACCCGGTGATGTCATAGGGTGTGTCTGTGCGGCCGTATCTGGGGATTATCTTCCGTGTTTTACCGTTGGCACTGCAACGCTGTTGCCTTTGGTGTTGCATTACTCTTGCCTGCATTGGATTAGCTTTCGACCTTACCTTACTGTTTCTGCACGTTGCGCCTACTATTTCCTGGCTTGCATCCTGCAGAGCCCTGTCATGTGTAGTTTCTGGGACATGGCATATCGTGCGTTTTGTCTGCCGCCGCCGTTATGCTGCCTGTCTACTTGGCTCTGCTGTGTCAGTTCTTCACTCTTTGCAATCTGCTACCTCCCCTACTTTCTTTGCATTCATATGTGTCCCCTATCCTGTTTTGCAGGTTTCTGCATGCAGAGTTGTCAGCTGCCACCAATTGGCCTTCGTGGGTTGATTAGTGTTGATTGCTCATTACTACTCCAATTACACTGCTTCCGCATTTCCTCATATTCTCAGCATCACCTTCCTGTATCCGTTGTTGTTGACGGGGTGGGCGTCACATGACTGGGTTAAGGGAACGTAGTCATCCTCGTGCACATGCATCTCTGCGCGCATTGTGTGCTCTCAGCTCAACTATTTCCCCACACGCCTTTCCTGCTGCTGTGATGTGCAATGTACAGCCCATGTTTGCTGGGCTCCAATGTGCTTCCTCCTACAGTGGCACACCCCTCTGCGGTTGACATGTATTCCCTCTGAGCCACTCCTCGGTGTATTACCGCTGTGCCGTTTGGTACAGCCTTACGCTGGCGGGGGTTTTGCGATTCAGTATTATCTGCCTCATTTGCATGGCATTGACTACTAATTCATAGTTACCGCGCCGAACACTGCCGCGACTCCTTGGCAACCCTTGCACCATGGATGTGGCTTTCCATGCATACCATGGTGAATTGTGGCTGTGAAGTTGATGTGTATTACACTGCTCTTTTATGACATTGTCATATTATTTCATTGTTTAGCACCTTCCGCGGACATGTCCTGGGGTTCTGCTGTGAGCTTCTGTGGACATACCATTTATGTCATTATTTACATGTTGTGCATGTTTTCTTTTGACATTCTCTGTGTCTTTCGCCATTGGCATGTGGCAACAGTGTGATACCTGACGTTGACAGCCTTCCGTTACTCCTATGTCATGTTTGGGTAAATGTAAACCGTTTTTTTTTGGTTTACATTGCCGTGCCCTTATGCTACGCCTGCGCCACTTTGTGGATAGCTATATGCCTTCATTTGCATGGTGCAACACCGCACATGGGGTGTTTAACATACCTACGCCGGAGGCGGCACAAATCCGGCGCACGCCGGTAGTGCACGTGGAATTGGATCGTACCTGAATCGCTCGGCGGCCATATTTGGCGTTGTAACGCCTATGCTATCCATCCGCCTGGCGCAACGTTCATGAATCCTGGGGAGAGTCTTTACACTTTAATGTATATACACACAATTTGAAGCACGTAATCAGTAGTTGAACATCCATGCATATAATTTACTATGAAATCCTTTAAACTTTATTGCACATACTACATGGGGGCTTTTATCGTCTGGTCCCTTCAGAAATAACATAAATCGCACAGGGTTAATCCATTTAACAAATAATAATACACTGTAAGGAGTTCTTAAAAAGCAAAATATCTACACCTTAAAGGAAATAAAATACAGAATCATTGCTCAAGGGGCCACTTTTACAAGGGCATGAGTCCTCTCATAGCAGAAAGTATTAATTTATCCTTGATAAGATGGATAGCTGCATGTTTTACAAACAGGAATGACAAGCACCATACAGCAACTGGACAGGTAAAATTCTAGGTTAAGTCAGAGTATCCCACAGGGCGCTGTCTTAGGCCCATACATGCTTGGGCTGTAGATTTCAGACCTGTCAGTTTCATCTGTGGTGTTCTAGAGTCTGTATGCAGATGACTTGAAAACTGGGTAAACTAATTACATGTGCAGATAGTGCATGTCTGCATAACAACTTGACTAAGTTGACCATTTGGACACAGGAGAATAATATGTGGATAAATACATCAAAAAGTAAGTATATCAGATTTGTGAGGCATAGATTGAAAGGTAAATATTTAAAATGGCACACAATATCTGAATCTGTATATTCATTTAAGGACCTGCATATTTGGGGAGATCCAGCTTTGAGCTTTTCTGATCAAGAGGGGAAAACATACTGGACCTGATCATCACCAACATGGGGGGTCTATGCTCCAGACCAGAAGTGTATCCCTCACTGGTAAGATCAGACCATAAACTAATCTCACTGGATATTCACATCCCAACCCCACCCCCTGCCCAGAAAACCACAGTGAAAAACTTCTGTAAAGCAAATTTCACACTCCTCAAAACTGAGGGGGAATCCTTCAAAGCCCCGGGGCCTGTGGAAAATATGGCCCAGACCACAGAATCCTTTATAAACGCATCCTATGAACACCTTCAAGAATGCATGGATCATCTAATCCAAAATAAAACCAAGACCCAATCCTCCAAAGGCAGGCATCCTGTCTGGTAGACCCCAGCCATAAACAAACTATACAATAGAAGGAGGAAGCTACTATATGATAGAGCAAAATCCCAAAAAGGGAAGGCATCTCTGATCAGTATTAGCAAAAAGCTATGGGCACTCATAAAATCGTCTAAGGCCAGCTTAGAGAGAAAAATTGCACAGGACACTAAGGATAATCACAAGGCTTTCTATAGTTATGTTAGGAACCTGGGTGGGAATTCCCTGATATGCTCAGAATTAGTCCAAAATGACAAAAAATACACTGAATCCACAGACATTGCCACCATCCTAGCTGACAGGTTCAGCACAAACTCCCCCCCCTCCCCATCAAAAGGGCAAATATCTATCCCAGCAGAGTGCTGCCCCCCTGACATCTCAGATGCTCAGGTAACAGCCGCCCTCTCCAAAGCAAAAAACACAGCATCAATGGGACCAGATGAAGTCCCGGGCTGCTTCCTACATGAACTCGAAGAAGAGCTAAACCCAAACATAAAACTACTGTTCAATCTCAGCCTTACTACAGGATATGTACCCAAACAGTGGCGTACAACAACAGTGGTCCCTCTCCACAAAGGTGGTGCCTCAATGGATCCTGGAAACTATAGCCCCATAAGCCTGACTAGCTTGGTCTGCAAAGCTATGGAAAGGATCAACATGAACCTCATAAATAAAGATATTGGGGACCTACAGACACTGGACCCTACCCATTTCGGCTTTAAGGGCAGATCCTGCCTCTTAAACCTGGTTGATTTCTTTGAAACAGTCACCAAGGCCATTGACGAGGGGAAGGTGGTCCACACAGCCTACCTGGACCTCGCAAAAGCCTTCGATACAATACCCCACTCGGGCATTATAGATAAGCTCACCTGCTTAAATATAAACCCCTATGTCACTAGATGGGTTGCAAACTGGCTCAAGGACAGAACTCACATGGTTAGAATTGCTGGAGCCATGTCAGACTCCAAACCAGTTACAAGTGGCATCCCACAAGGCTCAGTCCTGGGACCTCGCTTGTTCGGTATATATTTCTCAGAGGTACAGGCCAACACGGAAGGACTGTGGCTGACCAAGTTCGCAGATGATTGCAAACTAGGCACCATAATCTACTCTCCAGCCAACACAAGCATCCTACAAAAGGGCCTCATAGATACAGACAACTGGTGCCAGAGCCATGGCCTCAAGCTAAATGCCAAAAAGTGTATAGTCATCCCCTTTGGCAAAAACAAAGTGCCCACAAACTGCCACATAGGTGGTAATCCATTAAGTACGGAAGAAGTAATTAGGGACCTGGGGACCCAAGTTTAGAGCAATCTCTCATTTGAAAACCACATGGCCAAAGTGGTTAGAAAAACATTTTATATAGCCCACCTGATCATGAAGGGATTCACATCTAGATCAGGGGAGGTCATCGTGCCTCTTTACTCATCCCTCATCAGGCCCATAATTGAGTATAATGCCCCTTTTGGGATGTACCTTACCAGACACCTGCAGCAACTGGAAAGACCCCAAAAGTACCTCACCAAGAGGATCAAAGGGCTCAAACACATGCCATATGCTGCCTGGTTAAAGAAACTCCAGATCTACTCAGTGGAATACCGCCTGCTAGAGGCGATCTGTGCCTGACGTATAAAGCCATGTCCAACCTGGAATTAATGGACATGCTGCACCTCAGAAAATCCAAATCCCATCGAGCTACGCGCTTGAGAGACTTGAACCTCAGCACTGAAATAAATAGGACATGCTGGGGGGAAATATTCATAACCCAGAGGCTCCCTTCACTCTGGAATAAAATCCCAGTCCAGGTTAGGCAGAGTTCCATTGACTCTCTTTAAGAGGAATCTTGATGAGTGGATGGGAGATCGTAGGTTTTCCCCGGGTATCACTTCTGTGTCACTGTTAGACAGAGGCACAGTATACTAACCTTGAAAAAGGGCATAGCAAAATTCATTTCAAATGGGTGGCGAAAGCCAAACACACTCTGGCTAGGCTTATAAATGCCCTAGGGCAGATAGACTAGTATGAATCTATGAACCTATGAACCTATATCAACCAATTGATTAATGATAGTTGTGGAACTCTAATGTTGAATAAAAAGATTTATAATGTCTGGGTAATCAGAAATGATGAAATCATTGTTCGTTAGTTACATTAAACCCAAACCTGAGTATAGAATAATAATAAGGAAGCCTTATCAGAAAACAAACACAAGTAAATTGGAAAACGCACAGTAGAAATATACCAAGGGCATCAATGGATGTGAAAATTTTAGTTATTATGAAAGAGTGGAATATCTGAACCTCTACCATGTTTCATACAGACATTTAAGAAGAGATCTTATTCAGGTATATAGGGCATCTGGGTATGTTTGAGGGTTATCAAAAACTAGTAGAGAATCATTAAACAACTTATGAAGAAGATTACAATGTTAGATGTATTAATTGGTCTCTGAGAGAGTAGCTGATACAAGTAATAGTCTACAAAATTACAGTAAAGCAAGCAATAGCTAAGTTTAGATATTTTTAAGAACAACCTGGACACTTATAACTGTTATGATATATTTGCAGGCTATAAAAGCATTATTGCCTGTGCCTGAAATATTTGTATGTATACTTGTATATAGTACTCATTGCCCCTCATACTGACTCAGAAAAAGTGCTCATCTGTTGATACTGAGGAAGAAGGACTATTCCTTAAATGGATATTATCTACCTCTCTGCACAGACAATCCATTTCTACTCAGCATTAATTATCTCTCAGTTTGACTTTCTCCATTTCTTTAGTCTTTTTTACTTTTCATTTTACTTACTTCATAAGCATTTTCAATTTCTTTCTTCTGATTATGGTGTCCTTTCACAATAAAGTTAGGTCTTCTAATATATCTCTTTTCTGTGGAACTATATGCACTGAGTACAATATACTCTAAGCAGAGTACTTGGGAATGTGCATCATTTAAATCTGGATTATGGAAGAAGAGGACCTAAACATTAAAGTTTACCTTCTTCATTTTTTTATATCTTACCATGTGTGGAGGGGTTGAAAGATTTAATTGGCTCATTTTGTGTGACTTTCCAGAAATGGTTGAGCACTGAGAAAGCAAAATGAAAATTTATAGTACATAGTTTATTTCAGTTTAATAACTGGGCATGTGGACTGGTCAATAGATCTTTTTCATCCCCAGCCAAAGCATACCATACAAGACACAGAATACACATAGTTGTACATTGTGTAGTAAAATGTAGAGGCAATACATTTGTATCTGATTTACAATTACAAATGCTAGTGATATTTTTATAACATGCACAAGTAAGACAGACATTGAGACAGTAACCATTTGTTAAAAATACATATAGCATGAGCTTCAAAGACTTTGTCAAAGATGTAAAAGCATTTGGTGTCATAAAACAGTTTTTATTTCACTTTGTTTTTAAATAATTGAAGTGTCTCTTTCTGCCTAACTTCTGCAGGTAGCCAATATCAAACTGCTGAGCTCAACCTAGAGAAAGTTCTTACTCTTGTGGCAGTTTTAAAACAAGGGCTACTTAGAGTAGTGCTATCATTTTGATTATCTCTAAGTGTACAGTTAGGCTACTTAATTTAGAAATGTGTTTTCTTGGGAAAGATGCAATGTTCCAATTTTAGCAGCTTGTAGATTGGGCAGTTATGTAGAAATATGGCTTTTTCACTTACCGGTTGCACGTTACATTGTTGTGGAAGATGGCAGTGATGAATTTGGAACTCTGCAAGAAGCACAAATCTACAGATTTTGTTTAACCAGTTTGTATTTTACATATGTTTGAGCTGAAATGTAAAGTTGCAAGAAAAAACTCATGTTTGATTTTAAATATATTTTAGCTAAAGCATTATGAGCTGTAGGGGTAAGGCTGTATGAGATTCTGTAGCACCATTTTAGTTGGTGGAGCATTTTGTTAATAATATTATTACTATGCTTGGTCACTGAAAGAGTTGGGTCCAAGGTCATTTCTGGGTACTTTTGTTTTGTTACTATTGGTAGTGTGTTAATATTTGTATCATTAATAACTAAATTTGGGGATTTAGGAAGTTTTTCATGGGTAAAAAATATCAGGATTTTAGAGTTCTGGGAACTGACTAGGAGCATATTTCTGTTTGTCAAGAGGCATAGAGCTAGATTGTCTCATCTGTGGACTGGTCAAGGTGTTCTTACATGGTTCATGTAGTAAAATATTATCAGCATAAAGGCCCAAGTTGAGGTAGGGCAAATCAGTGGGGATATCAATGAACAGGGAAGATAACAGTGGTCATAGGGCAGACAGATACCAAATGTCTATGTTAACAGTGACTTCAGTCAAATGGCAAGTTCCTAAGTGCACCTGCAATGTTCTGCTTGAAACTATCTCATTGTAATTGGACCAACAATGAATTTGCTAGGTTTAGAGGAGCAGGTTACAATTTACTGTTTCAAATGTTCTTGTTATACAAATGAGCAGATCCCCTGTTAGCTTTGACTCATTCATATTGTTATATGTGTATTGCTTTCATCATCATGAAATGATTTCTGAAACTGTGCTACTTATCATAAAGAATTCCAATTCTGTTTATGTGATCCCATAGTTGTTTGTTATAGGGCACAGGTTTGCTATAGGTCTGTAATCTTGGAATTATTTAGTGGCTATTTTTTGTGGGAAGGGATGTTATGTAAGTGTTTAAAGGCTGTAGGAAAAATAGAAGTGGTTAAGGAGTGGTTGAATATATAAGTGAGAAGTCTTGCAGTGAAGGGAGATGACACTGTCATGAAAGTGCATTGTAGTTTTCAGATCTTAGAGCCTGCTATTTCATTTATGTTGATAACAGCTGTTTTGGCTTCTTTAACAGTGAGCTACCTAAAAAAAAATGGGGCTATAAGCAACTGAGGGCTATATATGGGAGGACTGAATCTGAGTGTCTTGTGTTGTACTGTACCTTGGTGGGTGACAGCACTCTGAACTTTTTTTTAATTAATTATTTTATTCTTTGTTGTCTGGATTAGTCCCAGTAAGCTAGTAGCCTCTTTTAAGAGGAGATCAAAGAGGGGTATTTGTACTACTAGGGGAATATATCCAGGGCATTGGGAGAAGTTCCCATACTCTTTGGAGTTGCTAGATTGCCCTGTAGGGCTCCTATAACAATCAAGAGCCTTAATAGAAGCAGCAGCATGGAGACAGAAACATTATAGAGTGCTTGGTGGTGGAAAATGAGAATTTGGAGGAAACAATGTTTGATATGGAGTATCAGAATGCAGATAAAGATTCCTGGGAGGTGGGTGATACAATAGAGCAGTGTCTATTTGTCTTAATGGAAAATGGTGCAAGTAAATATGTTAGAGTAGTACGGGTAACAGAACTGACATTAATACATCTTGCAGATTATATTCTGCTGAAAATAATTGAGCAAGACAATCTAGGAGACAGTTCTGCTGTTTCAGGGGGTGAGATGGCTGATAACTTTTTCAGAAGTGCTGAAGATGGTAAAGTGGATAACGAACCAGGAGATGTGGCAGCAGAAACTGCAGCTGCTAGAACTCATGTAGCAGTGACAGAAAGTAAAAGAGGGAAATTGGCAACAAACAAAAAGGAGTATGGTTTTGTGGCAGGAAAAAACAGCAGTGAAAGCAGGCAGAAAGGGAGAACAGCAGCAAACTGCAACTAAAACTGCTTTCAAAAAGAAGAGAACACAAGCTATGAGAATAAAAGCAAAAATGACACTGTAATAAAGAAATATTATATATAAGACAATTTGGTAACTGTTCCGGGTTATAAAGCTCAATAAATTTGATATTTTATGTGACTTATCACTTGAAACTAATGGACTGATGATACAGTTTCTGGAACTGTGTAACAAAAGGAACATTTATGCTTGGAACAATTATTTATTTTCTGGTAGCAACTTAAATGTTTAAAACTGTTACTTTGCAGTTTAGAACTGATGAACTGGAAGAAGAGGGTGTTAAAAATGCCTGTAATGTCTTTGTGAAACTGTTGCTAACATTGTGAAAGTTAGAGATGAGCAAAACTTATGGAATGGAGATTGGAGTGGAGGTTGTAAACTGTGTGAAGTATGAAAAAAACATGGTGACTCCCTTGCCAAGTGTTATATTTGTGGCTGATTATAGAGGGACTTGCTGGTCTGCCTAAATTATGTTTCTTTTGTGGAGACTTTTCTCATTTAATTAATGATTATGACAAGATACAGTAACTCAACAACTCAATGTGAGGTAAAACAACATACAGGAAGGTGTGTGGCTGAATATAGGTTGTGTAAACAAGTAACAGTTTTAGAAGGATTGTCAAGAGCAAACAATAAATGATGAAAAAGAAAGATAAGTAAAGGGAAGAAAACATACACAATGAAGGACAACAAGAGTCTGAGGGACAGGATGAATTAGCTGAAGAGGAAACTCTAGAAGAACAAAAAATATGGAGGACAAAAAAAAAAGATGAGAGAGATTGCATACAGGAAGGGAGGTCAGGAGAAGGTTTCACCACTAATATATATTTTTTTAATTTATAGCAAGAGAAAAAAACCTGATACTGAAGATCAACAATTATGTGCACATAAACCCAGAAAAATATTCAATAGGGGAAAGAGTAAAATTAAGAAAATGATTCCCAACACTTAAATAGTAGGAAAAGTAACCATTTTAAATGAGTATTTTTTTGTAAATGTGAACAGTATTATTAATGCTGCAAGAAGGATAAGCATCTTGGAATGGTGTGCTAAATGCGATTTTGAGGATGTAAGATTCCTGACAAATGATGAAAGACTACACATTGTGGGATGGAAGTATAACACGAAACTTCAGTCTTTAAGCATAATAGCAGCTATGGTCATCACCATAATATGGTAATAAGTTGATCTGGCATTATGTGAGTTAAAGAACATCACTGTTTGGAATGGGACAAGTATAGGGCACAGACGCATCACCACAAGGTTTACAGTTACTTAGGTAAGCCACTCCAGGAGACCATTGAGAAACCTAACCCAATTCCCCAAGTGTCTCACGTTACTTCCTGGTTAAATGGCTTGCTCAGGGTCACACAATAGGCACACGGAGGCTGAGGGAATCAAACTCTGTAACAAAAAAGGCATTTCATGAATAACTCATAGCCTTAATCTGCTGTAGTAATTGTCAAACATTCCTCCTGGTTGTGAAAACTGGTTTCTTTGCATCACAGGGCACTCACCTGCCAATTGCCAGAATTGTTTTTTCATACACTGCAGCATGGATTTCTTTTACAATACAGCTGATAATCCACTTAGCTCTCTATGGTGATTCATATATAAACATAAGAGGGGGATTCACTATATTGCTGTACCCTCAAATATTATACCATCAGTTCATATGCACATGGACTCACATTAATTATTAATCTGAGACCAGACTTTAAACAGGTGGTAAACCTTTTGTGAATCAAGTATGATCCCGGGGAGGGATAATCTGCATGACTGTTGTATAGATGCTGCACTTAATGTACAGAATGAGACAAGACCACTTACAAACTCGTGAGGTATTATATACATGTGATTATAAATCACAAATGGCTTTGTTACAGAGGTATAATACATACTAGACCTGCTTAGTTGTACACAGTGTTTTGTGAATAAAAGTCCACTGAGTTTCAATGTGCCAAAGGTTGCTTTCTCCTCCTTAGTAATATGTCTTAATGATAATCCTTTTCTTTGAAACCTTCCAGTTCCTTCTGTTCATCCCTGCTGATTTTGTTTTCACTCTGTTTCATTTCCTCTTCTACATTAATACATAATTTTACTTGTTCAGACCCCTCAACTCTTCTGCTAACTGTTGCATCCTTATTTTGGTAACTAGTCAGTAGCTGCATTTCTTCCAGCCATGTCTATTCAGGTTAGGTGTATGAGTCCATCCCTAGTTTGCTCTAAGGGTATTTCTGTTTGCTGATGCAATACACCCTTATTCAACCTCATGTAATACATTTGGAGACTCTACATATTTTATTTAATATCATTAAGGTAGTCTCACTCAAATGTGTAACAAAGTATTCATTTCACATCCTCTGCACTAATTGCTATTTCTGCTATGCTCATCTCCATAACCTCATACTATAGTTTAGATAGTAAACACTTTTTTTATTAAAATGTCGAAACCACACCACATCAAACTAACCAAAATGGTTTCCTGTAATGTTTGCCAGTCATGCAACATGGAGAGATAAAGTCCTGAATAAAATCCAGATGAGTCTGGTTTGAATACCGGCCCTGGTAATGGGAAGAGTCAGCCAAGATGGCAGAAAAGTGAATGCCTATGCCCATTCACTACTCTCAAGTAGGAGAGTTAGGGACGCATATTTGTGAGACATGAAAGGTAACAGTTTCCTGGTTGACCCTACAGAAAATTTCTCAAGGTGCCATTCTTCTTAAGTATGTGGTGACTTTTGCTGGATTATGCCACTCATATGAGTGAATCCCAGCCCTCTGCAATTCCCATTGCATATGTTCATCACAGTGAGCCTACATGAATCACTACCAGTGCTTAATTCTTAGTTCAATGAGATTGGATGGGCTGATGGGCTCTCCTCGAGAAGTCAACATCTAAATCTATAATGGTGTTCTTGGGAGATAGATGGTCTCAAGGTGGAGTATGTTCACAGGATGAAAAAAGAAAAAAACCCTTCACACTATAGCTTTTCCCCAGTACTTACAGCACTTTTTTGCTGAAAATATCTTGGGTACCACCAAACAAAAAAAAATGATTACTATTAATAGCTCTCCCACTGCTAGTAATAGTCATATATTTAGAGCTGGTATCATCAAGGAAACCTATGGAAATCTGGAAGTATGGTGTATAACTCACAGCTTAAATGCCTGATAACAAGCTGAGTTGTGGGCACAGTCACATGTTAGATATGTCCTTCTTGTGAAGAAGGCAAGCTTGTACTCAGAAGGTGGCGTTTCTTCCCTTAGGATTGAACAGTAACTTACCTGGGTACTGCAAGATTGTCTTACTGATTGATGGATACTTGAAACAGTGAATCTACATTCCCTCTTTCATTATTCAAGTGAGTATTGCATCATCAATGGATGCTTCCTCTTTGCAAGAAAACCAGAAAGGTATCAACTTAAGCTACTTCAGTAATCATCAAAACCCCATTGTTGAAATACAGCTTGATAATGCATTCTCAGAATTCTTTCTGACTCAGTCACTGATCATAACAGGATCAGCATCTTCACAGGTAATCATTATTTTTGTACTAATTTCTTATCTCTGTTCCTGGTAGAAGACCACAGTCTAATATGATGCATTTACGGGGTAGTGAATACATCTAATATAATTTTGGCCTGTGCTCACTACTTTTACAAAGAAAAAAAAAGCTTGGCAATATCAACTGGCTTAACTTTGTGGAATATTAACAGTGGATAGTTCTGTTATAAATGCATTATTGTGATGTAACACATTTTTCAATTTGTAGTTGCTGTAACTGAAGAACAGCAATTTTACCTTAGCTCTCTCTTTATACCTCCTAGGACACTCAAGAATTATTGTGAGGCTTGGTACATACGTAAGCAACTTACATTCTATTGCTCTGGTTTGCATGAAATAGATTTACTATAGCCTGAAAAACTTTGCACAAAAAAACAAACTGTACTTTTCAATAGCAGATTAAAAATGTTTTTGGAGTCTTAAATATTTTGAGAAAGACTCAGAAACATCTCATATTTATGACTTCTAGCATTACTTCAATCTTATTTGAATTGAATGGATTAATGCCTTCCTAAAATATTTACTAGCTATTGTATTTAGAACTCATTCTTTTAAATAAAATATTACCTTCATTGAACCTCTCTACCATGAGTAACGCTGACTTATTTATTTATTTATAATTTTCAGACCTTCCTTTCTGTTTCTTACTATCGCAATAAATAAAATGAACAGGTTTCTTAAAGAAAGTCTCTTCCTAAAAAAATATAATAGAAGAGGGCTTTATTTAAAATTCATTGGAGTTTGTAAATGTTTGTTTTTTTTAAACAAGAAACATCTTTATTAAATTATCAGGTATGACATAGGCAATCATACATTTATATAAATGAAAACAAACCATACTGGCATAATTTTAGTTGCAAACATTGTACATCACAAACCATGTTGACATAATTGTAGTTGCAAACATCATACATCACTTATAATCTAGTCATTGTCAGTCAAACCTTACATAGCTCACTCAAATCCTAGCTTCTTTTAAACCTTGTTCCTCGTCTGCATGCAGTGTACCCACAATTCTAATTTGCTCCTACCCTTTTTTATTTATCCCATTTACAGTTGTTTTATCTATGTTACTATATTCACTACTTCTAGTAAAGCTGGTTTAGACTTTAATTTTCATTTTCTAGTAATTGCTTTTTTTGGCATCCACCATAATTAGGCTCACAGCTCAAAAAATCATTTATTTAGTTACACTAATTTGGTCCCCCAGTATCTCTGACAGGACGGTCTGCTGAGAATCTTTAAAGTCTGCCAACTCATTACATTCCCAGAAAATATGTTCCCAGTTACCTCTTTCTTCACCATCGCACCTCAAATATTTGCTATCTAACTGAGGAAAAGTCTTTGGAGTCTACTTAGGGTATAAAAATTCCTGATGAAAACACTTCCAAGTGAAGATCCTATATCTTCTAGACTTTGTTGCATATTTGAGAGACACACATTTACCCCTATTGTTTCTTTGTAAATTGTTTATTCAGCCTCTATTCACAATCCTTTCTAACCTCCTTTAATTAATTCTTATAGTTACCATTCAATATTTTGCATGCTCTACTACTTATTCCTTTTTAACAGCAACTTCTGTTCTAGATTCTACTAAAAACTCCACTAATGCTGGTTTTCAGCTTAGGATCCCTCTATGTCTTTCTCTTTACCTATACTCTGATATCAATCCTTGAAAGGGAAAGAAATATCTCTCCTGCAGTCTAAATACATTCTTGACCTCTTCCCATTCTACTACCTTTCCATCTCTAATTATTTGCATGCCTTCATTATTTTGCCAGTCTTCTCAAATAAATTCCATCCCCTCTTGCCCATTGTCAATATACCTAGTTGCTACTTTATAACTATAATATTCTGCATGGTTATTTTTATTCTCCTTAAAGATCTGCATTCAAAATCACAGTCTCTCCTTGTTTCTTGAGCTTCTCCACTGTGACATAATCATCCCTTTCCACTTTGAATTATAGGTGTCTATTTGTGCCCCTTCAAATTATTATACCCCTTCAAATCTGGTATTCAAATACTACCTTGTTCAACTGGAAGAATCAGCTTATCCCACTTGACTCTTGCTGTCTTGCTCTTCCAGAAAAAACCCTTCAGTTATTTATTAATTGCTATATGCAAACTCTCCTCTGATTGATAAAAATATGCCCGACCTGTGAAGAAAACTAAAGGGACTAAAAACATTTAAACTGGTTGTATCTTGCTATCCCTATCCATATAACATAGCTTCTGATTACTCAGTTTTTGTATTATCTTTTGTTTAGTCTCTTCCCACAAATTCTTAGTGGTTCTATATTACTTCAGCGAAACACGGATTCAGTGAATACATCTTCTTCGCTTAATAGCCACAAAAATTAACTTCAGTGAACCATGGAATTATTCCCATGGTTCAGAAACGCTAGCCCAACAAACGTTCGGAACACAAAAAGCACTAAATCAAATCCACCCAAGTGGGGGCCTTCATACCTCCATCCCCCAACTATATATACCAACTCTGAAATTGCACTACAGTGCAGAAAAAGGCAAAGTTCAGATGATGGCCAAGTGTTTCTGAACCATGGTAAAAATTCCGTGGTTCACTGAAGTTAATTTCAGCAGCTGGTGAGCATTGAAGATGTATTCACTGAACACATCTTTCACTGAAGTAATATAGGCCCATCATTAACTATCACACCAGAATCCTTTTTAATCCATACTCATAAGTATTTATTTTTATCATGTTCCCATTCATATAGATACTGCTGAACCATTTCATGCATGGGTACATAATTTTCAGTTATTACCTTTGTTTTAGCTTCATTAATTTTGTATCTTGAAAAAATTTGAAACTGCCTCAAAATATTCCACAACACTGACATGTCCTTTTCTGTTTTTATCAGGTATAAAATGATACCATCTGCAAATACAACCAGCATTTCTTGAATACCATAATAATTATATACTTGAATTTCTGAGTCTCTTATTTTCTTTGACAATGCCTCTACATATAGTGCAAATAACAAAGGGGAAGAGTATACACTTGCCTGGTTCCTCTGTTAAACATAAATTATAAGAGAAGAACACACACAATTTAATTTTCACCTCTGATCCCTCATATATTCTCCTAATCAGCCTTACAATTTTATCAAGGAATGCAGATACTTCCATTGCCCTTGTCATAAACTCCCAACTTCCTATGTCAAATGCTTTCTTTGCACCAAGAGCCACCAACAGTAATGGTATTTTCTTACAATCAGCTTCCCCCTGGATCATCAGTGTTCTGTTAATGGTTTCAAATGTTTGCCTCCCATCTGCAAAACCACATGGATCTATGTCTATCAGTTTTGGGATTACCTTTGCCATTCTTTTAGTTGTTATAGATATAAACAATTTATAATCATACTTTAGGATTGAAATGGGCCTGGATGAAGCTGGATCTGATGGGTTTTTACCCTCTTTAGGTATTACAACCACCACTGCTTTCTTCCAAGAAGTTAGTGCTTCTCCTTCTCTTAAAACAAACCCTTCCAGGTCTTCATTAGTTTTTTCCCTCCTAGCTTCTAAACTTCCACAGGAATACCATCTATTCTTGAGGTGTTTCCTGTTGATTGGTTGTATGTCACCATTTTTATCTTATCTCCTCCTATCCTAACTATTAGTAATTTAGCCTTATCTACGTCTGATCTTGGCATATTTAATTCTTCCATAAATATTTCCATTTGTACCTTTTCCTGATCTCTATATGTCTCTGCTTTATACAGACTTTCATAAAATTTCTGAAATATTTCTAGTATCTCTTCAGGATCTCTTGTTATCTTCCTTGTTATATGCTCACTAAGCTTGGTGACAATCCTTTCTACTTTCTGTTGCCTGAGTCATTGTGCTAAAAGTTTTTGTGCTCTGGCATTATTATCAAAAACAGTTGCTTAACTGTAATCTTCCTAAACTCAAGCATATTATCAAGGTAATCCTTTATTTTTTGCTTAGCGCTCTGCAATTGCTTCTCCTCTTGTTGTATGAGATTCACACTATTTTGCAGTACTTTCAAATTTATCAGTCCCTCTAAATAATTCTTGTTGCTTATTAACCACATCTCTCTTTCTTTTATTTCCACCCTATTTTAAACTCCATTTTAATTTTATCTTAGTCCCCAGCTATATTTTCAGAAGAAATTTCTGTCTTCTCTAAAAACTCTCAAATAATTTTGTCTACCCATTCCTTAAATTCCTCTCTTTTCAACACATAGGTGGGAAAGCATCAGTGTCTCATTTTTATTTCATTCCCCTGCATTTTTATTTTATTTATATTGATACATGATCTGAAATACGTATTGGATGCATATTGAAACTTTTAATTAAATGCAAATCTTCCTGTGAATGTGAGTTCTGTCTAGCATAGCCCATTTTTTTGTATCTTGAGGAATAATGTGTAAATTCATTCTGAACTCCTACTACTGAATTTACATCCACCATGCCAAATATTTTCATAAATTTTTGTAGACATCTACCATCCTTTATTATATTTTCCCTTCTGGGCCACCTAGAGACATCTCCCCTGCTGCAAAACAAATTCCACCCCTACCTATAAATAATATTCCCTGCTAAAAAATGATTATTAATCCCCAAATTTTCTTAATCTCTATTATAGCAGTTTTAGGTGGAATATAAATACATTCCAGTGTAATCCTCCTACCTTCCCAGTAGCTCTTTAGTACTACATATCTACAGTTATCTTTTTTATTCTCTTTTATCACTATTGAGGCTTGCAATAAATTTAAGTATTCCTCTTTTCTATTGTCCCAGGTATTCTGCTGAATAATCATTCTGAAAACTTTTCTTTATCAAATTTACATGTTCAATTCTCTCCAAATGTGTCTCCTGTAACATAACTAATTGTACTCTACATTTGTAATATATTTCACTAATTTTTCTTTTTCATATATATCTGTTAGACAATTAACATTTAAAGATAATATTGAAAGGCTCATTATGTTGAAAAGTTATTATTCCCACCTTTTGTTTGTAACATTTTTGTTAAGTATCAAGTTCTAGATTTCATATTACATGTGCAAACTAATGTTTGGCAAGTTGACCATTTATACAGTTGTTTCTTGTTGTATCCATTTGAGCCTATGTCACATCTTAAAAAACTTTTGTTTTATTGAAAGTCCTCAAACAAACAAACAAAAAAAAAAATAACACAATACACTACAAAAACATATTAACTTAATATTAGCACACAAAACTAAGTACAACTTCATATATTGAAGTTTTATCTTCCTAATAAGAACATGTGTCCCCAAACTGACAGCTGCACTCATAGACTTGGGTTAACCTAAAAGGACGGTTATCCATGCTAAGACACATGGTACAGCCTGTGCTTCTACTAAGTGGTCTCTGGTTGTGTCTTATCTTTAGTGATCTCACAAAAAGAAAACTCTTAAGTGCTTTCAGAAATCATTATCTCCTAACCATTGAAAGAAAGACACTAAAATAAAGAGTTACTCTGTTTTTATTACTCTATCAATTTGTCTCCATGGAGACATGACAACCAAATACAGGCTCCCTTCTATAAGTATTTATTTATTTACAGTAGACTCCCTCTTATCCAGACTCTCTTTAACTGCCCATCACATTTCTGCCATAGCCCTACTAAAATACAACAGTGAAGAATAACACTTCTATTTCCTCTGGGCTAAATAATGACAGACATTTTAGATGTAGACATCATATCATAAGAAAAATGCATACTACCACAAATCCTGTCATTCTAGGTGATTTATTCCCTATAAATCCTATTTTGTATTATGCATTTTCTGATTAACCAAGCCATTCATTTATCCAGCCTAAGGTCGAGTCCTAGAGAGACTGAATAAGAGGGAGTCTACTGTATTTATTTATTTATTTGCTAGAGGGAGCTTTATTATATTCAGTGCTCTTTTTTATTTAATTGCTTTCTTTTAAAGTGTGTTACTATGTAAAGCCAAGAGCTTTAATCCAGTTAATTCTCTATGCAAGAAAGAGAAAAAAAAAAACATTTTTTCTTGTATCATACTCCTTTGAACAGACTTTTCTTTTTATTCTTTTTTTTTATATTGCAGTGCTTACATTTCTTAAAACTGAACAAGGAAAAAGAGAAAATAAGAAAAAAAAAACAGGGGCACCTACTTATTTTAATATCCTCACTACATTTGAAAATAACTGCGAAAGCTTTTCTTTATAGCATGCAGATATCAAGCATTATCCAATTTTACTAGTAACAACAATTTTTTTTTACTTTCAGTTAACTCTTTCCTTCCTCTTCCCCTCTCCTAAATGCTACTTCAAATTTTAATGACATGTAGTAAGGCACATGCTTTAAAGTCCCCTACAAGTTTGAAAAAGTCAAAAAAGTCAAACATTTCCAGGTTTTTTTTTGTTCTGTAATGTTTCTTAAATATAATTAATACTTTATAATTCTACATTTTTGTCAATTTCTGAGTTTCTGGTTTTATTCCTCTTTATCTCCAAACTCCCAAATCCAGTCTCTGTTTCCTTTCCAATGTACTCTTGGTTCATCTCAACCATTGTTGTACTTTTTTTTGTCTCTCAAGCATTTTCTATTGAAACACTGGAAAAGGTTTCACTGACACCGTCTTTCTGTGGTCTTTATTACCAGAAGAACAAAAAGCAAAATATTATTCTGTTTCACACCTCACTTTTTGTTGGACAAACTTTAGTTTTTCCTCCTTAGCACATTCTGCATCAACAATGATTCTGTCCCTCCAAGAAAGAATATTCTGAAAATGGCTGGATACAGCAGTTTGAATCTCATTCCTGATTCTCAACATTCCCTGATTAGTTGAATACATTTACTCCCCTTCTGCATGGTGTACAGTGAGTAATCATTTTCCACAAACACTCTACTGTCTCCCACTTTTAGTGTTATGACCTTCTACCACAGTTTTGTCAGAATCAACTCCTTCTTCTGGTAGGATTGCATCTTTACTATTAAAGGTGTAGCTTTTTTATCATGGCCAGATTTTGAGCACACACATAATCTATCTTTTTAATTAACAACTCTTCTGTGGAATGCCAGTCCAGTTGCTTATTTGTGCTGTCATAAAACTAATACACTCTGTTCCTTTCAGCCTTTCTGGTACAGCAGAAAATTGCATGTTTTCCCTGTGTGTTCTTTCCTCTAACTCTATTATTTTTGAAACATCTCATCTTGAGCAGTCTCATATTCAGCCAGTCTTTCCTTCATTTTGCCCTTTGACTTTTTGCAGTTTTATCACTTCATCTAAATATCTGTTTAAAGCTTCTTCCATTTTATCCAGCCTTTTGTTATCAGAGTTAATAAAATCCATCAGTTCTTCATTTATTTTAATCAGGTCTGAGAACATTTGACTTATTTTTCCCTCTAGGCTATTAAAAGTTATGTCTTACAACAAAGCTGGAGCTTTTTCACTGAACAGCTGCATAATTCTTCTCAGTCAGTGGGCCGGATTCACGATGGCTTGCACAGAGTCTACGAGTAGAGTAAGACTCCATGCAGCCATCATGTCCGACGAGCAATCCAGGAACAGCCTGTAGGGGCATGTAAGAGAGCTCCTAAAACTTCTCCTACATGGACAGGGCTGGGATATGCAAATTACCTCACTTGCAGCCAAAAGTCATGCAGATGAGGTAAATTTGCAATCCAGGAAGCACAAACCTGTCCGAGTAGGAGACGTGTTAGCTGCAGAAATGTACTCAGTTGACAACTGAGTACCGTTCTGCAAATAGCACAATGGAGCCTTGTCAGCTCCAAATAAAGGTTGCATATGGTTGAGGAAGCATGCCAATGGCCAAATATATGACCATTGGAAAGTTTCCCAGATGCAAATTTAAAATAAAAAGAATTTTTTTTCGGCGGTATAAGATGTTTAAGTGTAGCGCAGTGCCATGCAAACAGGGTGCGCTATAAAAATCATAAAATAAGACAATAAAAGCCACAAATGTGGAATTTATGAAAATTGTTAAATGACAATGTAAGGGAATAGCAGGCTGAAGACAACATGGCCACCGAGTAGGGGTTGCTAAGGGGAGAAGCCCAGTCTAAGACATGTAACCAAGCATTAGTAGGCAATCCTATGTAAATGAGTGTTAGGATAGTGAATCACACTTTTACATAGCAAATGAGCACAGTCAGTGGAGTGTAGGAGTAGGATATGGGGAGGAACAGAGTAGGAGATAGGTGACATCACAAGGGGGGTATGTATGAAAGTAGTGAAGCTCATTGGAGCACAGTGGCATGTGTTAGCTGTCAGTTAGACATCATGGAAAGAGGTGTGTCAACAGGTAGGCCAGGGAAAGCCAAGAAATGGAAGGTGCATACAGTGGATAACACCAAAGTTTCTTGCTGAGTGGGTATGCACGTGTGTGTGCACCTGTAAACTCGAGTAAGACAGAGTGCGCGCGTGGAAGCGTGAGTGTGTGTGTTTAAGCTGGAGTAAGCATGTATAAGGCTGTTGGAAGACCTGTAAGCGTATTTGTGCTGGTGTGCGCACGTTTCAACTCGAATAAGAAAGTTTTAGTCCGTCTAAGCATGTGTGCACGCGTGTGAGCTGCTGTGAGTGTGTTTCTGCTTGTATGTGCGTCGCTCCCCCGAGGAAACAGAAAGGAAAAAGGAAGCACAACAAATAGTGGGAAGCTACCAGGGAATACTAGTAGAGCTAGCAGGTGCAAACAATCAGAATCAGGCAATTACATAGGCAGAACACTAGCCCAGCCTGGCACTTAAAACTCTGCAAACAACAGCGCAGTTTGTTTCTCTCAAGAGACACTGCAACACTGGAGTAAGCTACTAGAAGTGAAAACTGAAAAAGCTACACTCAGACAAAAAATGCTAGGGGTTGCCATTGTTGTTATAAGGCAACATATGCAACATGCTGAGGGTGGTGACATTGCAAATGCTGCTGGACAACCCACAGTGAGGAGACAGAGAAGAGTGTACAGGCCCAGGGTCACCTACCAGGGGTTACATGAGCTGGAGATAGTGGAGCGCTATAGAGTGGACAGAGACCTCCTGCAGCAAATTGTTGAGCTGTGCAGGCCACGCCTCACACACAGAACCAACAGAGGGGAACCCATCCCAGTGGAAACCAAGGTATGTGTTGGCCTAAGAATACTAGCAACAGGTACCTTTCAAAGACCAACTGGTGATATGATGGGGATATCACAGGCATCAGCATCCAGGGTACTGCATCAGTTCCTGGATGCCATGTCAGCACATGTCGGTGATCATGTATATTTCCCCATTTCCCGTGAGGTATTGGCCAGCAATATGCGTCTCTTCCAGCAAATAGCGGAATACCCTGAGGTAGTGGGTGCAATAGACTGCATGCATATACGCATCAAAGTACCAGCTGGTGAGCTGGGGTAGGGCCTACATTAACCGCAAGGGTTTCCCCTCAATCAACTGCCAGGTCATGTGTGATGCCCAGGGCATAATAATGAATGTGTGTGCTGGCTACCCTGGAAGCTACCATGATTCCCATATCTGGCATCTGACGCAGCTGTACCAGACATTTGCCAATGGGGACATCCCACATGGTCACTTAGTGGGGGATGCTGGCTATGCACTGGAGCCATGGCTGATGACACCCATCAGAAACGCACACACACCTGAACAGGAATGCCATAATGAGGCACATGCACAAACATGAAATGTAATTGAGCGTGTGTTTGGGTTGCTCAAGTCACGGTTCCAGTGCCTGGACACATCTGGTGGAGCCTTGCAATACTCACCAACTACATGTACCCAAATTGTCATGGTATGTGCTATGCTACATAATATGATTCTGCGAAAACAGCTGCAGCAGGACCAGCATAGGTCTGGGCCAAACAGCCCCCCACCAGTGCCAAGGTCATCACAGGCAGAAAGTGACTCGGAAGAGGAACAACCTGAGCCTGCACCAGTAGGCAGAAGGAGGCATGCCCAGTATGCCTTGGCCTTGGCAAAGAGGCAACACATAGCACATACACTGGCTCAGTAGGAACCCTGCAAATGATACCTCTCTCTGACTCGCACATATAGTAAAAGGGATGCCTAACTTGACACTACCTGTTTCCAAACATGTATAGGGAGTGCAGTATGTGCATCTGACATAGGCAGCCCTGCAACACCACCTGAGGCATGATTGCCATGTGTTAAGCAATGTAAGGTAGTGCTAAACAGCATTTACCACCATGTTGTATATGCAAACGTGATGACCTTGAGTATCATCCTACCCTCACCAAACAAGAGGCCACAATATGAAGACAACATGATCAATTACAACAATTGGCTTAAGTATTGGTGTAAGTGAAAGGGGATAAATGCCTGTCAGCCTGAGATGACCTGCTCAACAAGACATGATGCTTCACTAGGGATGGATTTCACATATCACCTGTGGCCTTTTGGATATTGCCAAAGGCTCTTGTCACCCGCATAGCGCCTTTTTTAGGTAAGGCTCAAAACACAAACCCAGATCCATAGGTATCACAATGGATAAGAAACTATAAGTAATGCTACTCAATGCCAGAAGTCTAAACTGCAAGATGCATGCCCTCCAAACTCTCCTCAGCATGGAGAATGTTGATATCTGTGCAGTAACAGAAACCTGGTTCAAGGCTCCCAAGAGCACCCTAGCATTAACAGGTTACACCTCATACAATGCTTTTCAGCTGTAAAACATGGAACAAACTACAAAAGGAGGGTGAGTATCAATATTTTTCAAAGATACCCACACCCCCAGGTTGGTGGCACAGCATGAAGCATCGGAGACTTTCCATGTGCAACTAACAGTGGCTAAAACCGCCTTCCAGTTCATAGCCTGCTACAGACCACCCTCCTAAACCCAGGAACCATACTTGGCCAACTGGAGAACACATGAAAATATGAAGGTCTCCCCAAACACCATTATATTGGGTGACTTCAACAACCCAAACATAGACTGGGAGCATTACTCTAGC
This sequence comes from Protopterus annectens, assembly GCF_019279795.1. Lineage (NCBI taxonomy): Eukaryota > Metazoa > Chordata > Ceratodontiformes > Protopteridae > Protopterus > Protopterus annectens. The sequence goes on from NC_056741.1 coordinate 512,077,146, forward strand.
TCCAACACCCTAGCCCAAAGTTTCTCAAAATTTACAAACAAAATTGCTATGGAACAACTTGCTACCACTCCCACAACAGGGGAAAACATACTGGACCTGATCATCACCAACATGGGGACTCTATGCCCAAGACCAGAAGTGGATCCCTCACTGGTAAGATCAGACCAGAGAGTAATCTCACTGGATATTCACATCCCGATCCCAGCCCATGGCCAGAAAAACACAGTGAAAATTATTCACTAAAGCAAATGTCACACTCCTCAAAACTGTGGTCGAATGCTTCACAGCCCCTGTGCCTGTGGAAAATATGGCCCAGACCTCATAACCCTTTATAAACACATTCTATGAACACCTTCAGGAATGCATGGATCATGAAATCCCAAATAAAACCAAGACCCAATCCTCTAAAGCCAGGCATCCTGTCCGGTGGACCCCAGCCATAAACAAACCATACAATACAAGGAGGAAGCTACTATATGATAGATCAAAATCCCAAAAAGGGAAGGCATCTCTCATCAGTATTATTGAAAAACTACGGCCACACATAAGATCATCTAAGGCCATCTTTAAGATAAAAATTGTACAGGACACCAAGGATAATCATAAGGCATTCTTTACTTATTGTAGGAACCTGTGTGGAAATCCCCAGATATGCTCAGAAGTAGTCCAAAATGACAAACAATACACCAAACCCACAGACATTGCCAACATCTGAGCTGACAGGTTCAGTGCAAACTCCCCCCCCCATCCCCACCAAAAGGGCAAATATCTATCCCAGCAGAGTGCTGGCCCCCTGACATCACAGATGCTCAGGTAACAGCCAGCCTCTCCAAAGCAAAACACACAGCATCAATGGGACCAGACGGTGTCCTGGGCTGTGTCCAACATGAACCTCAAGAAGAATTGAATGCAAACATAAAACCACTGTTCAATCTCAGCCTTACCACAGGATATGTACCCAAAGAGCAGTGTACAGCAACAGTGGTCCCTCTCCACAAATGTGGTGCCTCAATGGATACTGCAAACTATCACCCCAGAAGCCTGACTAGCTTGGTCTGCAAAGCTATGGAAAGGATCATCATGGACCTCAGAAATAAACATATTGGGGACCTACAGACACTGGATTCTACCCAGTTTGGCTTTGTTAAGGGCAGAGCCTGCCTCTTAAACCTGGTTGAGTCATTTGAAACAGTCACCAAGGCCATCGACGAGGGGAAGGTGGTCCTCACAGCCTACCTGGACCTCGCAAAAGCCTTCCATACAGTACCCCACTTGGTCATCATAGATAAGATCACCAGCTTCAATATAAACCCCTATGTCACTAGATGGGTTGCAAACTGGCTCAAGGACAGAACCCACGTGGTCAGAAATGCTGGAGCCATGTCAGACCCCAAACCAGCTACAAGTGGCATCCCACAAGGCTCAGTCCTGGGACCTCCCTTGTTTGGTATATATTTCTCAGAGGTACAGGCCAACACAGAAGGACTGTTGGTGAACAAGTTTGCAGATGACTGCAAACTGGGCGCCATAATCGACCCTCCAGCTGACACAAGCATCCTACAAAAGGGCCTTATAGAAACAGACAACTGGTGCCAGAGCCATGTCCTCAAGTTAAATGCAAAACAGTGTATAGTCCTCCCCTTTGTCAAAAACTAAGTGCCCACAAATTACCACATAGGTGGTAACCCATTAAGTATGGAAGAAGTGATAAGGGACCTGGGGACCCAAGTTGATAGCAATCTCTCATTCGATAACCACGTGGCCAAAGAGTTTAGAAAAACATTTCATATAGCCCACCTAATCATGAAGGTATTCACATCTACATCAGGGGAGGCCATCGTGCCTCTTAACTCATCCCTCATCAGGCCCATAATTGAGTACAATGCCCCTTGTGGGATGTACCTTATCAGACACCTGCAGCAGCTGGAAAGACCACAAAAGTACCTCACCAGGAGGATCAAAGGGCTCAAACACATGCCATTCACTGCCCGGTTAAAGAAACTGCAGCTCCACTCAGTGGCATACCGCCTGCCCAGAGGCAATCTGTGTCTGATGTATAAAGCCATGTCCAACCTGGAATAGGTTCATAGGTTAGTACTAAGCTAACTGCCCTTGCGAGCCATTTTAAGCCTAGCCAATTATCCCTTGTGAGACTTAAACCCTGCACCTTGTGCTTGCAAGGCAAACACCTTAACCATCAGGCCACCCTCCCAACCCAAATCAATGAACATGCTGCACCTTGGAAAATCAGAATCCCATCAAGCTACGTGCTCAAGAGACCTGAACCTCAGGACTGAAATAAATAGGACATGCTAGATTGACAGATTCATAACCCAGAGGCTCCCCCCACTCTTGAGTAAACCCCTACTCCAGGTTAGCCAGTGTCCCTCATTGACTATCTTCAAGAGGAATCTTGATGAGTGGATGGGAGATTGTAGGTTTAACCTGGGTATTACTTCTATATCACTGTTAGACAGAGGCACAGTATACTAACCTTGAAAAATGTCATGGCAAACTCCACTTAAAATGTGTGTTGAAAGCCAAACACACTCTGGCTAGGATTATAAATGCCCTAGGGCAGATAGCCTAGTATGAACCTATGAACAGAATCACACACACCAACTAGTACAACTGTCATCAATGTGGAGCAATGTTTGGCAATGTCCACCCAAGTTGGTGAATACACAGCAATGTCGGACAAGCCTGGTTTAAGTAGGCCATAGCTGAACAAAATGCAACATGCTCATAGTTGCCCAACTGGCCCTTAACCAGTCTGGTCTACTCAGTATGAACATTTAAAGCAGTGATGAGACTCAAATCCATGATACTGTGCACCATAGTGAAAGTACTGAACCACTACACCATGACAGTATTGCAGTGTTCAGCCAGTATGAGCGAATGTTGCCAAGTCTTTGCAAACTATCTCATGGAATCCCTACAGGCACAGCATAAGCCCTGTTGAGTTATGACACAAAGGAGTCTGGCAGTAAGAACACAACATGACTTCCAACACACAGTATAAATGTCAATATTGGTCATGTTCACACACAACCAGAAATGTAGTGGACTCCAGAGCACAACATATGGAAAGGTCACACTGGGCATGCTCACACACTTGGATAAATGAGACATATGTCAGGCAGCAAGCCATGGAAAGCCTGAACTGGGCATGCTCACACACTTAGGCCATGTCTGAGTATAGCAGTCAGTCACACATATCTGGCAGTTGTATGTGTTAAGCCAGGAGCCTCCCACGATCCAGCAATCCACCCTGCACACACAGTAAAATGACAACAGACACATATATTAATATATTGGAACCCTGTCATGATCAAACATGTTACTCAGATACACAAGTTGTTCATAGAAACTGGGAAAGCTATGGCAATAAAGACCTGCAAACAGTAGCAGCAACAAATATTGTGCATCCTGAACATAAACATAGGTGCAGAGGTCAATACTAGGCTGTCTGCCCTAGGGAATTCATAAGCCTAGGCAGAGTGTATTTGGTGTCCACCTCCCCAGTAGAGTAGCCTACTGTGCCTCTGTAAAGTAGGTCACAGAAGGCACCCTTTAAGGCTAGTTTGCTGTGCCTCTGTCAAGCAGGGACAGTGTGGAGATCCCAGGGGTGAATTTGCAATTTCCCATCCATACGTCTGTATTTCGCTGGAAGAGGGTTGGCGAGGGGCTATGTCTAACTTTAATTGGGATTCAATTCCAGAGTGAGGGGAGCCTCTGCGTAATGAATCTGTCCCTGCAGCATGTCCTATTTATTTTTGTGCTGAGGTTTAAGTCCCTGGAGTGTGTAGCTCTAAGGGTCTTGTATGTTATGAGGTGGAGCATGTCCATTACTTCTGGGTTTGAAATGGCTGCGTACGTCAGGCATAGATCACCGCTGAGTAGGCGTTAAGCAACTGAGCAGAGCTGGAGATCCTTTAGTTGAGCTGCATAGGACATCTGTGTGTAGCCCATGATCCTCTTGGGGAGGTACTGTTGTGTTCACTGTAGTTGCCGCAGGTGTTGGGTAAGGTACACCACAAAAGGGGCATTGTAGTCAAACATGGGCCTAATGAGTGACTAATAGAGGGCCACAATGACCTCCCATGATCTACATGCAAACACCCATTTGATAAGGAGGGCTATATAAAGGTCTTTGCAATGACTTTGTCAATGTGATTAGCAAAGGAGAGGTTATGATCTATGTGGGTCTGTGGGATATTGCTCTGTTATGTAGTAGCTTCCTCCTTCTGTTGTACAGCTTACACATGGCTAGGGTCAACCAGACAGGTCTCCTGTTTTGGAGGAGTCATGGTTTTATTTGGGATAGCATGATCAATGCATACCTGCAGGTGCTCATACAATGCGTTTGTATAGGATTCTGCAGATTGGGCTGTATTATCCTCCAGCACAAGGCCTTTGAAGTATTCCACCCCAGTCTTCACAAGTGCAAAGTCTGCTTTTGAGAAATTCTTTACAGTGATTTCCTTGGCTGGGGGTGGGGACGGGATATGGATGTCCAGGGAAAGTTGTTTATGGTCTGATCTTAACAATGACAGTTTTATCTCTGGTGTGGAACATAGAGTCTCCATGTTGGTGATGATCAGGTCCAATATGCATTCCCCCCTTTTGGGTGTGGTGACTGGTTGTGCCATAGCACATGGATTTACATATTGTAGTGGCTGTAGGGTGATGTTGTTGAGGGCCTGAGTAGTGTCCCCAGTCAATATTTGTGTACCTGAAGTCAACCACTATAATGGTGTGTGTGTGAAGACCTGCATATCTTACACTATTCCCAGGAAAGCCAAGTGTGGTTACTGGGTATGGGGGGGGGGGGGGGTCTGAACTGCACACCAAATCAAAAGGCAGTTTTGCACAATGGTAGTTGTATATGTATTGCCTGTCATGCTTAGTGCAGTGGTACCAACCCAGAGGTGTGTGTATCTGTGATGTATATGGATACACTCCCTACTTGTGTTGTGTGTTACAAGTCCTGTGGTCACGAAGCATGCTATAGAACAGAACCTGGCAGTGCCAGTGTGTATATGTGACCCTGAACTAGGCATCTGTTAATGCACAGATATTGCTATCCCCCATACTAAGGGATAGTTAAAGATATACATTCTTCTTTGGAAAGACTGATGATGTCAGCACCCTATAAATATAGCAGGAGAAGAGAAATCATCCAGTAATGTGAATAGCGCGCTATGCAAATGCGTCTCTCTCAAGTATCATAACATAGTTAGGTAGGGGTTTGAATCCTGCAAATGCTGTGTGTGTGGGGAGGGGAGGGGGTGTGTATGTATGCAATTCTCTGTGAAAGGAATGACCTTTTTGAAGACTGGTATAACACACTAAAAGATGTACATTCCTCTTTGGAAAGACTGATAATGTTAGCACCCTATAAATACAGCAGGAGAAGGGAAATTATCCAGTAATGTGAATAGCGTGCTGTGCTAATGCGTCTCTCTTGAGTATCATAGCATAGTTAGGTAGGGGTTTGAATCCTACAAATGCCATGTGTGTGTTTGTCACACAGTTTGTCAATGTGTTGTGTGTTTTGCTTTTATTATTGTATGACATATTATTATAACAGTAATTTCAATGCACAGATCAGGTATGTGTGTGTGCCACATACAGATATGCACCTGTGACCTTTAATAGTTCCTGTGTGTGAAGCCTGCCTCATATGAATACAGTTGTTACCTTTGCCAACGGGGTGTGTATGTATGCAATTCTCTGTGAAAGGAATGGCCTTTTTGAAGACTGGGATAACACACTAAAAGATGTACATTCCTCTTTGGAAAAACTGATAATGTTAGCACCCTATAAATACAGCAGGAGAAGGAAAATCATCCAGTAATGTGAATAGCGTGCTGCGCTAATGCGTCTCTCTTGAGTATCATAGCATAGTTAGGTAGGGGTTTGAATCCTACAAATGCCATGTGTGTGTTTGTCACACAGTTTGTCAATGTGTTGTGTGTTTTGCTTTTATTATTGTATGACATATTATTATAACAGTAATTTCAATGCACAGATCAGGTATGTGTGTGTGCCACATACAGATATGTACCTGTGACCTTTAATAGTTCCTGTGTGTGAAGCCTGCCTCATATGAATACAGTTGTTACCTTTGCCAGCATGTGCCGCAGCTTACCAGACCTTAGGCCATACATGTATGTTGGTGACAATGCAGGCTACTGCAGTGATCTGTGTCCTAGGCCAACTGTGTGACACACACCCATGAAAGCTTTGCTAGATTAATGTGGGTGAGGGTTCATGTCTGGAGTATATGTCAGACATGTTAAAACACACCAAAGTCTGTGAGTGATGGACACCCAGTGTAGGTGTATGGCAACTGTTGCCGATATGCATACAGACACCTTCTTGCTTAGGTGATACACTGAGGGACTGCAGAATACCTTTGGAAATGTGAATATCACAGGAAAGACAAGATAACACTTGTCCACATGTACACACCATTATCCATTCTACATGATGGCTGCTATCACCTACATGGTACTGTTGGAATACTATGTTAACTACATGCTGATGCCAATGCCACAGTTGTGTTACAGCAATACAGCATGGCTTGGACAACAGGTATCTGTCCGTATGATACCCTTGTGGTGGTTAGGTGTGTCATGTGTAGAATGCATTATAGGCCACTGTATGTATTTGCAGTCGTGGATGGACATATCAGTAGTGTGTTGGCATGTACGTGAGACTGCTATATGCCAAAGAGTATTGTTCCCAGGGATGTGTGGGGCTCAGTAAGAATGGCTACTGGTATAGTGTATTACTGCAGGGATATCACTGACACCTGGTTCCTACATCTGTGTATCAGTTGAGGAGACTCCATGTAATGACCACTGAATGTCAGGCTATGTAAGCTGTGTATACTACCAGAATGCAGACCATTGACATTTGGAAACCGTATCACCCACAGCGTACTGTCAAACCATGCCATGTTCCATGCTAACCATGTTCACAAATGTACACCTGTAACTCAGTGCTGCAAACATCACACGTACTGTCCACACCCCAACACATGCAGGCACAGGTACATACAACAGCCATGTGGCACATGTGCAGATAGTACACTTTGGGAATTAACACTGGTGTATACAAAACTGCAATGACAAACATAGGTAATGCATCATGCATGCTCGAATATACCCACAACAATATCATTACACTGTACTGTTAACAACATGATAATATTACTACAGTGCTATGTAGTCACCCTGTGCATCAGCACCATGCTACCCTGTTCCTGCATCAATGTTACAGATGGCAGGAGGTGGCACAGTTTCATCATATGCACAGGGTGTGTACTTGGTTTGCCAGAGTCTGCCATTGTCACATCCAATTGACATGTATGTGTGTGTGTGTGTGTGTGTGTTAGTGAGGGACAACAGTACAACATGGGGCAATGTTGCTGCAATGTGTGTGTGTATGTGTTAGCCCTAGGTGTTAGCATTATGTGTGTGTATGCATGCACACAGTTTCACCACGTGGCTGCCATATACGGGTGTTTGTGGACAGCCACAGACTGTACCTGCTAGGTCATACAGATCACTGTCTCTGGCCACAGACACAGTACCTATGCCTGGCAGGGGTGCTACAGACAGTATCAGGTATTAAGCCAGACTGGGTACTATCATCAGAAGAAGTGGGTTGTTGACTGGACACATGTCCCTGCTGGGATTGCCCAGAGCCACGTGCACGTGGTCTTCTCAGACTGTCTAATGACAGCACTGGTACTGGCACTATGGGAGCGGTTGCGGGTTTGTTGTCGTCCGTGACGACTGCCAGCTGATAATGTTGCTTGCATACATCCACGTCGATGCCTCAACCGTCCTGCACTGTCCTGGCTCCTGGACATGTAGTTGTGGAAGAGATCTAATGTGTCCCCACAACGTCTATCAATGACCTCGCTGATGCTATGGATGGCAGACGCAACGTCACGCATAGTGTCATTCATAGCGGTGCAATGTGCTCTGAGCTCCCTCAGACCCTGTCTGGTGTACCGTTCCATATGTGCCTGTGCCTGCATTACAGCCCGGAACATAGCTGAGGTTGAAAGACCTCTGTGGGCATGTCTGACAGGGGCAGTAAGACAACGGATGCTTCCACGAGAACCCCTGGACATCTGCCTGTGTGATACCATGTCAGGAATCTGGCCATGGCTGCTGTGAGGGGATGCATGTGCCAATGATACCACACTACCCTGGTCAAGGCCCACTGTATGCTGTCCCTCAGCTAAGGACATTGGTGACAATGGATGTATCGGCAGGATGACTGTGCGAATTGATGGGGTTGACTGCAGTGTAGTGTCAATTGGCTGACCAACGACAGATCCTGTCACACCTCCCTGTGCCATTACACATGTATCATCATAATTACTATCCCCAGCAGTGGCTTCAGGTTCCCTGCTGCACTCCACCAGAGCAACATTAGAACCTCTGAGAGGAAGACAGGAAACACATTTTACAAATGTGTACACGATATTAGCACACAGGCGCACATGCACACATGCACACATGCACACAGGCGCACATGCACACATGCACACAGGCACACATGCACACAGGCACACATGCACACAGGTGCACATGCACACAGGCACACAAGCACACAGGCACACAGGCACACAGGCACACAGGCACACAAGCACACTCCTCAGTAGATACAAACACAGACGCACTTGCAATCCAACACATACACAATACTGTTTTAGGGTGGCTGACAGTATCACAAGGAAAAACATCACTGCACACGTGTCAGCATGCAGATTATGTGTTTCTCAGGAACAAGCAGTGCAAGTGCAGACAGCCCTTGTTAATAACAGTATACATGTACTTGATGCTTGTGTGTAGTTGTTCAGTGATTGTCTCCACCCTGGGACACAATGTGTACAAGGACATAACAATGTTGTGCAAGTGTTACAAGCTGTGGGTGCATATATTTGCACACACACACACACACACACACACACACACACACACACACACACACACACACACACACACACACACAACACATGACGGTGCTACGCAATGACTGCTGTGTGTACTTTTGTGGTCGGCGGAACTGGATGTGGTGTAGTAACGTGAGCCATGATCAACATGCTTCTTGTGGTCAGTCAACAATAATAATGTGTGCCAGACAGGCAGCTAGCATGCTGTACCTGATGTGCAGTAACATGACTACATCCACAATTACACAGCCACTTGTTACATGGGTTTGTAAGGTAGCCAATAGTGAGCATTGCCTAACATGAATGTATTATTTGTTCAAGACTGTTGCACAAAGACATGATAGGCCTCTACCCCTCAGGTATATTATGTGTGCTGCGTAGATGATAAGTGGGATACTGAAGGGTGGCCATACAGCAGGTGTCATAATTGGACATGTGTAGCAGGCTAAGGTGTAGTGTGTATGCCAAACATGTGTGTGTTGTGTACATGTGTATCAGGTATGCCTATACAATGTCCAGTACTGTGTTGCCACACATGTGTGTCATGCTCTGTGTATTGCATGTGAGTGAGGCAGCTATTGAGAATAATGGGATATGCATAGTCTCACAGCAAACATTCACAGCATGCATTATGCGTAGGTGTGTTACATGTGCACAGACTACACCTCCATATGACATGCACATGTCATTAGCAATAGTATTGTTATTACACACTCACCAGCATGGATTGGCTGCCTTGCTGTCACTCCAGAGGGACCTGCAAAAATATGACAGTGATTGCCAGTGGCCACAACTGTGCCATTGATACTGTGAGTATGATAAAGTACAGTAGTACAACACGTGGCTTTCACAGGTGTACAGATTATGCTCAGAATATCAATCTTGCAGAAGAATAGGCAAGTTAACAGCTATACAAACAGTACACATCTCGCACACGCATAAACTATCAGTACAGAGAACAGTCAACTACAGATATGGCATGTTACTTGCATGCTCCATTTCAACATGCTTGGTGGCTCCGGCCTCCATGATGACACATGTTTGTGGATGTTGCTGTTGTTGGCCTGGAGCCACAACACTTAGGAGGTGCTCCTCCACACTGGTGAGGGGGGGGTGGATAGGTACCCCACCGCCTGTGGCAAGTTGTTGTCTGTGGATATCAGACGCACGCTGCCAAACATGTCTAATTAAATCACTGCAGCGATGGCGCACCTGCTCATATGTCTGGTTATGCATGCCTATGTCAATTACCTGATGGACAAGATCTTGCCACAGTGCAGCCCTCTCATGCTGGTTCTGGATGGTCCTGGAAAATAGCACACAGTAATTCTGCACCAGGCACTGGTGGATCTCCTGATCCTCTGCTGCTGTATGAGGTGGCTTTCGCTGATGCACCATCATCCTGGAAGGAAAAGAAAAATATGTGAGCAAGTCATGTGGCACACTTAATATTCTAATGTACTGATATCACTTATCTGCCATATATAGCATCTGTCTATCAGGGGATACACATGTTCGATACCACATATCAGTGCTCAGCCCACAACTGTCTGACAGTGCCTGCCACACTCCATACAACAAACTAGTATAGACAAGCACTCGGCACACTGTGTGGGATACAATGCACAACCTCACACTGGGGGTATGTATCAAGCTAATGGATGAAGGATATTGTCATCCCGTGCAATGAATGCAATGCACATTTACAGTTTCAACGGTAATCCACCCTAGTCTTTGATGCCATACCCCTACCTGACATATGTGCACAGTTGTTACTATAGCCAGCATACTGCTGTCACAGAGTATACATGCTGCCAGGTACACACACATACCCTGTAACACACATGTGATTGCGGCCATGGTACAGGCATCATTACACACACATTACACATACATACAATACACAAATGTATGACAACACAGATGAGCATTAACTGTGTACCTTATAGTACTGTGTGCCCCTACTTACAGATACCTATGCAAGAGGTATGTAATCTGTACAGACTACAGGAAACACACCAGACAGTGTTACCAGGGAATGTGAACACACACCATACTGTACTGTTTAGGCCTACAACATCAGGTAGTACAACAGTTCATATGTGAGCTGGATTCAACAGCAGTACCACTTACTGAGCATACATGTATTGCTTCTGCCTACGATGGGACACCACAGTCGTACACAGGGAAGTACGGCACAACATATGCCAATCTACTATGTTTGCATCCCGATAACTGACACATCTTTCTCTGGCCTCACACCAAAGACACCAATTACCATGACAGACACAAACTCACACTAAGCTATCACACCTTTACAGACCATGCACACAATCAGTGTCACACTCATTCAACATCACATAGCTGTTATTGCACTGAGTACATGTGTGTGTGCATTGTGTCATAGGTAGGTACTATGCTATTGGCCCTGGGCCTAGGGCAGCCTAGTCATATGCTACCCTGCCATTTGGGACACATGTAATGTGATTTTACTTGCTCCTGTGAAATGGTTACACAGAGGTGACTCACAGGGCATATTACCTATCTCCATAACATTCATCAGGGGTATGTATGACATCTACTAACCTCTGTGTAGGAAGTATGCAAGGCACTCTAGCTGTGGTTTTGAGAGTCAGTCTGCATAGGGAATGTGTTTGAGGGCATTATCAGTCTTTGTTAGGTATGTCTGTGGCCTTTCCACTTGCTGTAGTTCTCATGGGAGGTACATACTGCATAGGACATTGTGAGGTGTAGAGTGGTACACTGACTTACATTTCCCTAGCTGACACACCTTTGTGATGACACGTACCATGTACAGGGATTACAAGACTAGTGTGCCACTGCAGATATCAAAGGGGAGGCTATTGTACACCTGTGTCCCATGTTCCCTTCTGACACCTCCAGTGGTAGGCGGGCAACCACCTATGTGGTAGTTAGTGGGTAACATGTTTTGGAATGGGATATGGTACTGCAGTATCAACACTGGTGTTCAGTCCATGCCTTGGTCACCAGGCACCTGTTGCAGTACATCTGCCCCCATGTCCCCCTCTCTCACTCTCTCTTTATAAATATATATATATATATATATATATATATATATATATATATATACATATATATACACATTTACATATAAATATATATATATCAATATATATATATATATATATATATATATATATATATATATATATATATATATATATATATATATATATATATATATATATATATATATATATATATATATATATATATATATATATATATATATATATATATATATATATATATATATATATATATATATATATATATATATATATATATATATATACATATCTATAGACATTCATATCTATCTGTATATATGTATGTATCTACATATACATATATATATATATATATATATATATATATATATATATATATATATATATATGTATGTATCTATTATATCTATATGTATATACATATTCTATCTATCTATCTATATATCTCTATTTATCTGTACATTCCTCTCTATATGGATATGTAGATATATATATATATATATATATATATATATATATATATATATATAGATATATGTGTATATATATATATATATATATATATATATATACACACACACACACACACACACACACACACTTCTAAACATCCATTGCTGTACATATACATGCACATGTAGGCACATATACTGCCCACCTTTCATGGTGGGAATATCACTTCTGAAACAGTTGTGAGACATACCATTCTGTAATGATATTGCACAGTGTTGTGCATAATGCATTGTGCTGTCCTCAGGCCATATAGCTGTAGCAGGTGTCACTGGCTCAGTCCCACAGAAGTTCACCACCACATGACATATACCTGTACACTGCATGCTGTTTACAATGCCACACACTACAACCTACATTGATATGTGCACATAGCAACCTTCAACTACATATGTATGTCCAGCCTTCACTAACAGTTGCAGTATGTCCCTTGCCCTATGCACATCTGCATATACATAATCTCTCTCTCTCTCTCTCTCTCTCCCTCTAGTTGCTGCAATGATATTATTGCATGTGTGGACTGGCAGTACAGGCTGCTTTTGTAGGTATCTGCACATGTGCATGTGATGGCCTCTGCACCAATTGGTGGCCATCATTTAGTAATTGCATGCAGCCTGCTGTGTGGTAATTGCAGTTCTCACTGTGATTTCAGGGCACTGCTATGAAATGATACGTTAGGTAGGCGTAGGCCTTTCAGTTTTGCAAGGTGGGGACCATGCTGGTTTGCTGTGGACACTGTTGTGTGAGTCAGAAGGTTGGTATATCTCTCATATCTAACGCTGTGTTGTAGCCACTGAAATGCATGTTGTACTGAAACCTGACTGTTGCTTCTTCCAGTTCACTCTTCTCAGTGTGTATGTTAACTCACACCTGCTAATGCTAACACTGTTTACATGGGAGTATGTACTTATCTGTGGGATTTGAGGATTAACTGGCATACCACAGTAGTTCTTGCAATGTGTTGCTATGGCTTTTGTATTTTCCCTTTACATTCACTCCTTGAATGCCTGATATTTGTCTTTACTGGAATGTGTTGCTATGGCTTTCCTATTTTCCATTTACATTCACTCCTTGTAATGCATGATATATTTCTTTCAGCACTAAGTTCTTATATGTTTGCTGTGGCTTGGTGGCACTTCATGCAGTCTGGTGAGCCCAAGGTCTGGGGATTGACACTTACAGGGGTATTTTATTTTGCTGCTGAGCAGTACTGGGGCCTTGTCATACAGAGTGAATAAGGCACTTTTAAACAGTTGTAAGCAGGAAGCAGGAAGTCAGTGGTGACACCAGCTAGGGATGTGCAGGCTGGGTGAGGGAAGGTCCATAACTGCACATTTCTTTAACTGCAATAGCTGTACATATGTTTGACATTTGCTGTGACATTTGAAACCTTCCACCTCTGAGAGAGGTTGTACTAACAATTATGAATATCAGGCACATGCAGTACTTGTGAACTGCTATACTGCCATTAGTATGTTAGATGGCTACATCCTTTGATATTTCTGTGTTGTACTCCTACATAAGGGCATGCTTGTGGAAGTAATTCTACAGCTATTCGCAGAGTATGTAACAGCAGACAGGCTGATATGCCTGTGTGTTTCTGACACTTGCAGGCCTCAGATACTCTCAGGTATATATTTGACCAGCCTCAGGGAAAGGTACATATCAGTGGGATACACCCGTGATATATTTCAGATATTCTGCAGTTGTGACTGTGGGGTATTTTGAGCATATGTATTACTACACCATTTCTGACATGCAAGTAGTGTCTACTTTAACTTATTGACAGTTACCATTACGTGGGATTCCCCACCTTTCTGCCTACTGTTAGTACATTTCACAGGGAGTCAGTGGGGCACAGGTGACAGTTGTTTTCAAATTAGGGACATCCCTGTAAATCAGTCACAGTTGGGAGGTCTGGCCTCTTACCTATTCAAATATGGCGGTGTTTATCCTGCTCTGATACTGTGTGGGGTTTGTAAGGTGCTACTGTAACATTATTACCTACTAGCATGGCTGTTTCTCTTATCACACTAATGTAATGCAATTCCACAAGAATTGCCAGTAAACATACACAGAGCAAGCTTTGTGTAATGGCCTTCCTATTTTCCCTTTACATTCACTCCTTGTATTTCATGATATATTACATTCAGCACCAAGCTCTTGTATATCTGCTGTGGCTCAGTGGTAATTCATGCAGCCTAGTGTTTCTAAGGTCCGAGGTTTGAGACTGACAGGGGTATTTTATTTTGCTGATGAGCAGACTACAGGCCTTGTCATACAGAGTGACTAAGGCACTTTTAAGCAGTTGTAAGTGGGTTTGCGCGAGTTTGAGCGACGCTTAGCTATGCTTATCTACCCTTAGCTAAGTGCACACCCGCTGAAAAGTGCTTACACTGACTAACACCCACGCTAATTTCTTTTAAAGAAAAGAAAATGGGGAAATAGGAAAGTGGTGAAAAAGGGGGCACAAAGAGGGAAAGACAGTAGGGAAACCAGCTCGGGATGTGCAGGATGGGTGTAGGGAAGGTCCATAGCTGCCCATTTCTTTATCAGCAACAGCTGTGCATATGTTTGAAATTTGGTGTGACATTTGAAACCTTCCACGCCTGAGAGAGGGGTGAGGACAACAAAATATGTTGTACTGCCAATTAGAATTATCAGTTTACATGTCCAGTGGACATGTGTGCGAATTGAGCAGCTATGTATGGGGTGTAATTTTTTTGTGGGAACAGAGTGCCCTTTTTTTATTTTTTTTTCAGGTGAGAGTGGAATGTGAGGTACAGGAAGTAGGTATATTTGGGGAGGTAGGTTGGGGAGGTTAACAGACAAGACAAACAAGACATACAGGTGCAGAGTATGACACATGTGGGGGGTAAACACAATTGACAGGGACGGATGTTTGGATATCACGAGCCCATGAGCCCACAGATGGCAACAGTGGAACTGAGATCCCCACCCATGGGCAGTTACCACTGCGCCTTCACAGGCCAGGGCTGTGCTGGGGGCTGGATAGGATGGGCAGGCACACCCATGAGTTGTGCCACTCTCGCCTCGAGCTGGCGTAGGGGATCAGTCACAGAACGCCTGATCTCACTACGCACCACAGACCAGACCCTATGGATGGTGAGTGGAGGCTCTCCTCCGACCACGCTTGCAGAGGGGGGATGAGCCCCATCCCCTGCAGTGCTTCCACCCAAAGGTGGCACAGGGCCACCGGACGAGGAGGTCCCGGCCTAGGCACTGGTGCCAGGTGCACTCGCCAGCTGAGGTGGGAGAGGTGGGTCTGCTGGAACCCGTCTTCCCTGTTGTCCTATGTTTAGCAGTATTTTATGGCATTTTGGGTTAGTAACAAACACCATTCAAAATTAGTTGTAACAGCATGCATCAGTATTCCCATTAACCAAACACCCATGAATTCCAAACATTGAGCAGCAAGCATAACACATGCATATTTAGAACAGCAGTGCACATTCCAACAGCATGCAGGGTTGATTGGTGGCAACAGGCCATCAGGTTTGGATATGTGAACAGGGCACATGCATCAACGTACATGCAGATATGTATGAACCAACAGGACAAATATCCATGGGAATTAATTGTGAATACACATACCCAGTTTGTTGTGGAATGGCATAATTTGTGAAAATAGGGTAAGGTGGGGAAACATTAACAACTTACACTACCTATACATATACTGTACATTCCTAGTAGATGCAGATATATTTCCCCTACATGTATTAGTACAGTTTCCTGTATGTAACCTTAGGAATGTTGCTGATGGGGATGTTACTGCTACATTAATATACATTCCATTTTTATTCATATATGTTCATATCTGGCTGTGTTCAGGTACAGCATCCTGCTACATTTGATTTATATGGGTCTAGACAACTGTGGATGTTCAGCATTTCATACAACCATACTATCTCCATAATGCAAGGGTACAGCAACATATCCAAATTGTGGGACAGACACAGTACAGGTTCTGTACTTTATTTAAGACATTACACTCTTTGGTTGTGGCTGTCTCATTCATTTCATTATATAGTGACTGCAGTATACCTTTATTCCAGACTTTTTACAGCTTTCTTGGTAGCTTCAAACCGTCTTTCTCACACTCTCTCACTTATTTTATATTTACATTTCAGAATGGTACTTAATTCTAGGCTTTATTAACATTTATTACTGGGTTACAACAATCCTTTCCAGCTGACTCACTTATTTCATATGGCAGAATTTACAAGGATGTATTCGACACTTGTCTATCCTTTCTTGATTGATTACCACTCATTTTCAGGCTGAAGCAGTTATCTGATATTACAATACAGCTGGAAACTCTATTTGAGACTTGTTTAATCTTTATTACTGGATTGCAATACACTCTTTTCCAGGCTGCATCACTTATCTAATCTTACAATACTAGCAGAATCTTGATTCTATGCTTATTTCACCTTTATTACTGGGTTACAACACTGAACTCGTTTACAATCTGTCTCACTTATATTCTGTAACAATGCCAGATAAATAATTACTAACCTGCCTGGTGATGCAACCTCAGCAGCCTATCAGCATAGGCTCACCGATTTGAGGAACGAACACCTGCAGCTGTAATATAAATGAAGGAATATTGGAACATACCTCTCCATACTATAGGCTAGGATAGCATTTCTTACATACGTAATTACATGGATACTTACTCAGTAGTGGGGAATTGGGCATTTGGCGGGCCTCCTGGATCCAACGGTTCAGTTGGTCCTCCTTATGTCGCTTCAGGTCCGCATGGTGGTGATGGACCTGTTCACCAGTCTTCGGAATGCCTGTTGCACTGGTGAGATCATGTGCCAACTGGTTCGACGCCTCTGCATTATACGCTCCCCATTGAACCTGGCCCTGCATGAGTTTTGCTTCATGATCATGGACTAGGAGCCAAACCATATATTTTGACTCCTCAACACCCCACCTTTGTGCTCTAAAGCGATTTCCCTCTCCTGCACCTGCCATCCTGACTGCAAATGGGTACCACAATCAGTTATGGTGTGTATTCCCACCTATGGGTCTTATATATGCCGGTTTTCCCACACTTATCTGTGATTTGCCATTTTGGATATTTATCAGCTTAAAGCAAACCTGCTTTGTCATGGTTCTGTTTTCATTCATTCCTATATACATGCTAATACTGTATTTCTCAGTACAACTGTCATGGCTTAGTGGTTCAGTATTCTGACTATGGTGCACAGTATCCCGGGTTCGACCCTTGGCATTGCTTTTTTTATTTTACTACTGTCTAGACAGGCTAGGAGGTGTGTCTGTGTAAAGGCGGCTTTGATACAGCTTGCCCAATGTTGCCCGCCGGTAAGCAGGTTGGCGTGCTGCGCAGCTCCGCGCAAATGGCTTACGCTGGGTAACACATTATTTAGCTATGAGCACTCATATTATACTGGGTAAAGCACTGCTGAGCTACGGGCACTCATATTAAGCTTGTTAAAGCACTGCTCACCTCCGGGCACTCATATTAAGCTTGTTAAAGTGCTGCTCACCTCCGGGCACTCATATGCAGCTTGTTAAAGCGCTGCTCACCTACGGGCACTCATATGCAGCTTGTTAAAGCGCTGCTCACCTGTGAGCACTCATATTCAGCTTGCTAAAGCGTTGCTCAGCTATGGGCAATTATAATCCTTTTTTTATAAATTATTCTGTCGGATTTCTTCACAAATACATGGCCCATTTCATTACATATTACTTAAATTATAGTTTTATATATATATATATATATATATATATATATATATATATATATATATATATATGTCAAGGATTGTTTCATACTTATTTAAATAAAAATGGTGAATGATGTTGTGGGGGCACAAACTGTGACTACCATCTCTTTGGCCAACGTCTCTACCGCTACGCTATTGCTACTTGGCTTAATTTAAATATGTAGATCTTATATGCTTTTCAATGTCTGCTAACTGTGGCTGAGCGAAGGGCATACCTGTGCAAATGAGCGCAAATGCGGGCAAACATTTTTGAAATTATAAAAAAAAAATGAAACTGCTATTTTTTACGTTTTACACATTTTCAGTAGGGTTCAGTCTGTGGGGATGTGTGGTGTTACGTTCCTTGACATTTCTAAGGACTCACTCGTGGGTGTTTACTTTCAGGCCTCTGACTCTTCTGGGGGGGTGTCCCTTTGCAGTACTCGGCAATTGGACATGCCCCCTACTTTCCTACACGGACCGTGTTAGCCTAGGGTATGATTCAGCATGCCCTCATGAATATGCATGGCATGCTGATGTCATACCGTTCAACTGCAGCCTCCGAGTAAGACATATTAAGTCTTACACAGAGGTTTCATGAATCCGGCCCAGTGTTTTTCCTTACCTTTTTTGGCTGATTTTATTTCAGGTTCTCTGAATTTCTTTTTTTTTTTTTTTGCTGGTGTTCAAACAGTGCACTTTCTAGCACAGTTATTGAAATTTACCCAAAAATAAGTTCACTGGCTTTTTCTTCTAAGTCTCTGTTTTCATACTGGGAGAGCTGAAATTAAGCTGTTACTCAATGTAAGTTTGCAAAAGCTTTTGAGCCATCTAACTTTGTAAGATTTTCAGTACCGCCCAGTAACTGATGAATGTCTTCGTGCCTAGAAGTTACCTACATTTCTGCAATTACTTGGTGTGGTATATTGATAAAAAATGTTACCTTGTTTTGGAAAAAGGCATTGTACATTCAAATGTGCAAGCTGCCAGCGTTGCAGTTATATTAATGGCAGAACAAATTTATCTGTAACACCTTACAAAAGAATATTTAGCTTTAAAGTCACATTAATTGCAAAATGTTAACGGCCTCTTACGACAAAAGCAATGTTCTTTATACTAGCAAAATACCAGGAAATTAAATTGAAAATAAATGGAAGAATAACAGAACACTTAGAACCCCAAACCACAGTGAACCACGGGATAAAAATCCAAAGCACATACCAAACAGAAAAATAATAAGTACATGTAGCTTAAATAAAGTGAAAAAAGAATTATTGCGGTGTTTGCTGCATGCTTTTGACCCTTATCCTCTGATATGCTGTAGTTTGGGGTTCTAAGTGTGATTTTTTAAATAGAGAAGGCTATCATTATGTTTTTTTATGAATAAGAGAACACATACAAATGAAAATGCTTGCATAGGAATTCCTTTTACTGTACAATATTTAAATTGTTATTTTTGTAGCAAATTCCATTTATCTGTTGATCTGAAGAGAAAATGTTAATTCCTTACTGGAACTAAAAGAATTGCATTAGCATTTGGAATTATATGCAATTGTATTGCCAGATATTACCAACGCTTTATGCATGCATACTAAAACTATATAATCACAGATTTGTTCATTAACTGTTCTGGTTACTCAGCTTTTATTTGATATGGTATGCTATGTAATTAATGTAATTGGCATATTTTTAAAAACAGCTCTGATGCCAATATTACATAAGTATATGCTTCATGTTTTTTGAGTGTTCTGAAGAAGGCTTGAATTAATGTAGACAAAAGTGCTAAACAATAAAATTGTGTGTAAAATGTATGCATCTCAGTTGTGATGATATTTACACCCCTTAGAGGTAGAAGCACATATAGCAAACATGTTTTAAAGTATCACTGGATCAAAGATTAGATTTTTTTCACATTCTAACTGTAACTGAAACATGGCAAAATCCCTAAAAAATATTTCCCTCTAATTTTTTTAATGGACTGTTCTTTCAGTGATATAATAGAGATCCAATGACTTCAGTAGTGTCTGGTGAGAAGAAGATGGTAGTAGGAGTGTCTCACATGCTGTTCTAAAATGGTCAACAGAATGTGAACTAACTGAACACAAACATACACATTGACCACAGTGAGACTAGAAACACTACCTAACTACAGAACATAGCACTTATTGCAAACACCACAGCACAAGCTTGGCTTTCATCATGTCAGACAGCAGTTTACACCTGATGACATCAGCACTGTCTGGTGAGAAGAAGATAGTAGTGGGAGTGTCTCACATACTGTTCTGAAATTGTTTGCAGAATATGAGCTAATTGAACACAAACACACACACAGTGACCACAGTGAGACAAGAACGCCTACCTAACTACAGAACACATTATTTAACCCATAGCATAAGTCTGGCTTTCATTGTGTCAGACAACACTTCATAGCTGATGACATCAGAAGTGTATATTTGGGAGAAGATGCTGGGAGGCCTCTATGAAGTGGATGTCTAGTGATGTACAACTGCAAAAAAACATCACTCTCTGTGAGACTTGATTACTGACAGTAAGATACAGACTGATGTTTTTCTGACTAAGCACACACACACAAGTTGACTGCAGTGAGATTAGAGCCCCTACTAGCTACACAAGCTACAGAACACAGTACTTAAAGTAAGCATTACAGCACAAATCTGACTACTATCCTTTCATGGACACTTTGTAGTGGATGGCATCATCACTGTACATTTTTGAGAAGATGTTGGGAGGCATGTGTGAAATGGCTGTGTAGGCATGTATGACTCCAAAAAAGTTTGTTCTCCATGTAACTGGATTGCTGACAGTAGGGTACAGACTCGTGCTCTTTTGACTATGCATACGCTTACACATACATACAGACACATACACAATGTGGCTGTTGTGGTAAGTTAACCCCCACCTAAATATTTTGTTCCCATCTGCAGAACACAGTAGTTAATAATTGTGCCTTCCCCAAAGTATGCATTTTCCTTGTCATGCTAGGCTTTATAGATGATGACTTCATCATTATATGATGTAGGTAACATCCTGTTATGAGAGTGATGTGCAAAGCGCAGACTTTGGATTTTATGTTTTGATTTTAATGTGCAGATATAAGTTAAAAGACGGATTCTCAAACTAGATGCAATAAGCTGTCAGGAATGCATTTTGCAGAACTGAGACATATGCATCTGTTTCTCAATATGTTGTATACATTACACACTTACAGTCTCACGCACACACACATACACACACGCACTCACACACACATTTTCTCATCAACATGGATGCAACTGTGGATGTACATGCGTTCATATTTATGATAAACTGGTGTCCACACTACCACATATATAAGATAATCTGAATGTCTGTTTTCAGTATAAAGCTTTAAATGATGTAAGTATGCAGTTGTGCTATTTATTTTTGAAATGTAGTTAACATTTGGGAACTATTACTGATATATCCATTTTCAAGTGCATGGGTGCAAGGCACACATGAGTCTAAGTAAATATGTGTTCACTCACTAACAAGTCCCTTCCCTTTGGCTGTGTTTTTACATGGATTTTAATGGGATGAAGACTAACTGGGCAATAAACATAGCAATACAAGCTAATCAGCTCTTTCTATAGCACACTGCCAAACAAGTGTTTTGACTGTATGATGGCAAAGTGTTTGTGGACGTGAGGTTCACATTTAATGAATACAACTTGAACTTGAAAAATATTTAACTAGCTGGCAGATACTGATGTGTTCATGCTTTAGGTTATATTGGAAATGATGTGTCATAACTTTTATAAGTTTGAAAACTGTTGCTATTGCCTTCTCCATTTGCTTGGAGTTAAGTGATGAGCAAATGTGGACCTCTGTTTAAATAGGAAAAATAGTAATATTTCTATTGGTTTGTCTTCTTCAATGCAAACAAACTAAGTGGTGAGGAGTGGCTGTCAGCGCATTGGACAGTACTAAGTGCAAGAAATACACTTGCAGCCTAGCTTTCCCTGTGGCAGCAGGTATAAGATTAGTGATCTCATATTTTGACTACAAATTACACATGGTTTAAAATCCACCTCAATTTCATTTTGTACACATGTCTAGATGCCATTAAATAAGTAAATGTGATAATTTCTGCATGTGTGAGAGTCAATGACTACAGTGATGTACTGTATAAAAATGAACATCAGTCAAATGATTTATGTCAACAGTGCACATATGGATATGCATTTTTATACATTTGGAAGCCTTAATAAATCTTAGAATAAATTTATTATAGTACTGCCTTTACTTTGCTGTAACTATGTGTTGTTTTAGTGCAGTGAGTTTAACCAGCATTGCATGAATGTAACTATACTATGGCATAGGAAGTGAGGACACAGTCACCACTGCTCAACATTCATGCATGATGCCAAACTCCATGCAAGCACAGAGGACAAAAAGTGTAGGTCTTTATTGGGGGCATTTCTGCCATGTGTGTGCTATGTGAGTCAGTTTTTGACCAGACTAAAGCTGTAAAAATGGGGTAGATAGGAAAGTGATGAAATGGGGAGCAAGCAGGAGGGAGAACAAAGGAGAAGCAATATAGGAATGAGCATGAGGGAATTAGAAAAGAACAACAGCTATTTACTTCAATGGTGCAATATAAACATGGATAGAAAATTGAATGAATTTGGACTGTCACCTCAACAGTGATGAGGGATAACAAAGCAATTGTGTTGTATAGCTAATAGGACTGAATTAAGTATATTGATAAGACATGTGCAAAGTGGAGATCCATGTATAGGATGATTTTTTTTTTTTTTGTGGACAGGTGCCCAGTTTTTTGATTAAGAGAAATGTTGGGTAAGGGATGTAGGTATGTCAGGTAACTAGATGTGGAGAGGAAGCAGCTGCAGACAAACAGGGCAAACAATACAGAGACAAAACAGAGATAGAGATGGCGAGGGACATGACACAGAAGGTTTGAGGACACCAAGATTGGGGATGAGGAGGAGACATCAGAGGCCCATGCCCATCAAGCAAGGGGACAGTGAGAATCTAGTCCTCACCCTCAGAACTGCCTTCAGTGTAGCCTTTCTCAGCTAGCTGTTGGATTGTTTGACAACTTAGTTTTCTCAGGATTCCAACAAACATCTTCTCCAAACAGCTGAGGCATGCACCAATGGTACATTCTACGACCACACCTGCCTGGCAGATCTTGGAAGAAAACAAAATCCCTACCTCCTCCAGCAGTGTATCAAGGCAAAAGCTGCCAGGGTAATGCTACCTGATGATGAGGGCCCAATTACTGCAGTTGCACTGGGCATTGGTGTGGCAGCTATTGGAGGGGTAGCAGGCTGAGCCACACTGGTTAGCCTGCTATACTCTGATGGAAATCTTTTTGTTGGTTGTCAGAAAATTATGATATCAGAATTGTGAGAACACACATATAACAATAAAAAAGAGAGATAAGTGGTGGGGAAAGAGAAAAACAAGAAAAAGATAATTAGATCCATCATATATAACATATAATAAATTACTACAATAAACATATGTTTGCTTTAACATTAATCATACTTTTTAAAAATCCAAAATAAGGTTGAGAATTGCTCCAAATTATCCTTAAATATGCATATATTGTACATACCATTAAAATAATACATATTAAGTTAACAACATGACATTTATGCCAGTTTTGTTGAAATTATTATTTCATATATTTTTGAATGTATTTGATACCTGTGGGATTTGAACCCATGACATTTGAATACACTACTACAATCGGCTTCTACAATTAACCTCAGATACAAATGCAGCATGCATGCCTGATTTTACAGTTAAGGTATGCATGATTAATTTGCTAGCACTGTAGGAAAGAACAATACTTGTAATAAAACAGTTGTTAATTTGCACAACATAGATACTCATTGCTTCTCTCAATCTTTCTAAATGTTCATCATGGGCCTCCCTGTTCACTGAAATCTCTTGGCAGCTATAAAATAAAAAGGAGAGAAAAAGAGAAGAGCATTATGCATACTAGTCTTGGCTATCTCCAGCTTTGTATATAATTTAAATTATCTTTATCTGTATAC
Organism: Protopterus annectens; assembly: GCF_019279795.1. NCBI lineage: Eukaryota > Metazoa > Chordata > Ceratodontiformes > Protopteridae > Protopterus > Protopterus annectens. The sequence goes on from NC_056741.1 coordinate 512,101,513, forward strand.
TTAAACAACTGTGGGATGTCAGCAGTCTGAAACTCATCCAGCCATCGGTTGAGTTGTGCCTGCATACACCTTGTCAAGTCATTGTAATGGTTTCTGCATTGCTCCCCAGTGTGTGTGATGCCAGTCACACTGGACACAGCCTTTAATAGACTGTTAAATGCCTGTGATTTATGATTAGCATCAATATTGTCCCCCAGCAGCCTACAGCTTTGGCATTTTACAAAGGAGTGCAATGAAAATTCGGGACTTCTCTACACCCCATTTTTGAGCTGTAAATCAGACAACCTTCTTCCTAGCTCCTAAAATGTCTGCACAGGTCATTCAACAACAGTTAAAATGATTTCCTGCCAATTCATGATATTGCATTTTATGGCTAGTATGCAAAAATATGATGGCACAGTGATGCCATCCAAGTTTGAGTGATGGTACATGGAGATCAACATTGCCAAACAGAGAGGAAGGCAACTTATGAAATAAAAAAGGTAATGTGGCACTTGACATTAATGTATGGCTTGTCTGATGCTATACTTGTTAATTGATTTGATTTTTAAGAGATGAGTTGGATTTATAAATTTTAATGAGTTGACATATTTTGTAGGGCCTTACACACTGATAAAGGTAAGTTGTATAATGTGGGATTCAAACTTATGTAAGATTGAGAATACATATTTTTCAACATAGATGTTTTTTTCCCCTTGCCACAGAAGTGTTTGGCAAACATGATCATTAATTATATAGACACATTAAAGAGTGAGTGGTGCTACACTTCAGTTAACCATGTATGTGTGTGACAAGATCCTGGCTTATGCATTCTCATGTGTGACACAGGAGCAATGTGTGAAAATATACTGCAAACGCTTATACTTGTATTACTTTCAGGAAAGATTTCTGAATTCTGGGTCAGAACACACATTATAATTCAGTTTTTCAGCTAGAGTTGTGTTATGGAAATTGTATATATGACTTTTATTGAAGTATGAAGTCCATCAAAGGACAGAAAAAAAAAATAATTATAGAAACATAATTGTCAGGATACTACCAGTCACACATATAATTCATATGATATCACTGCTGTACATAATTATTGTTATGAATAGATGTCTTGATATTGTTATTTTTATTAAAAAATAGAGTGGAACAGCATTTATAAAATTTCGACTGTGTGAAATTGGAAGTGTGGCTCACCTGTGTCGGGGCTATAAACTTACATCAGTTGCCACAGGGAAGACTGGGCAACATGTCTATTTTTTACAATCATTACTGTCCATATCATTAATTGCCATAGAGGATGTGTTTGTCAGACATGCTCATTACTTATACAGACACTTTCAAGAGTTGAGTGTTTAACCATGCATGTGTGTGGCATGAAAGTACAGAACATTAATCTTTAACTGTAGAACCATAATTGCACTGATATCCACAGTAGATAATATATGTGGCATTATGTTTATGCTCAATCTACTTGCTATCCATTGTTATTTTTATGTATAATTATTTTTATTTTGTTAATGTTTATATAAATTACAGTGAAACAGCATTAATGCAATTTGGAATTTGCTGGATTAGAGCCTTGACTCATCTGTATGATGGCCATTAACTTACACCTGTTACCACAGGGAGAACTAGGGTGCTGGGATATTTTTTATACTCATTAATGTGTATTAGTGTTGACTGCTGCACAATGCTGCTTTGCATATTTGCATAATGGAAGTCAAAAGAAATAACAAAGTATCTTTTTGAAACTTAAATTGTATCTTTTTTTTTGTCTGTGATAGTAAGCCATGTTTGCACACAGATGAGCAATGAGTGAACAAGACAGGCAAAGGCCAAAACACATTATTAGTGTAAAAACTGTTTTAACTTTTAGCAATAAAAAATGTGGGACTTGAACCATGGTCTACCTCAGCTATGTATTGTGTGTTTTAACAAGGTTACCAGGTGTGCTACACACACAGATTGTTCACAACTCTAATTTATGCTGCCTTTATCATAGAAACTGCTGACCACTGTACAATGGTGCTAAGCGGGATTGCATTTCTTAAGACAACTTCCATTAAATGTTGTTGTTGTTGTTGTTGATTGTTTTTCGGCTTTTCCCAGTTAGGGGTTGCCACAGCGGAACTACAGTCCGCTAATGATTGGCAGTTGTTTTTTATGGTGTCAAGTTGCCAACCCGATGCCCAACCTTCAACGAAGGCACGCCCATTCAACACATGTCTTTCGAACGCCCACTCGACTGCGGGGAGGACATGCAGACTCCACACAGAAGGCACTCCCAACCCAAGCCGAGAATCGAATGGAACTTCCATTAAATGTAACATACTTATATGTTTTACTGTGTTTGCCGTAAGTTGTGCTGTGCAAATATTAATATTTTAAAAAGGGAAAAAAAATGACAAAATACTTTTTAATGTTAGACATTTTTACACAACTCTGGATTTGAACTATCATACTAATGAACCTACAAAACACACAGGGAGTGGTTTATCTCTCCTTGTCACAGAAACAACTTTGCAGCAGGAAAGCAAATCATGTACATGTATGCAATTCCCATTTCCTCTATAGTATTAACAAGACATATACCCTTGTACACTCATTTATTTGCATATGTGTGTGGCTTGCATATTTAGTGCAATCTTTGATCACACAACCATTTCAGAATATCTTTGCACAAATGCAGCTGTGTCTTCTCTTTGTATTGTAATATTGTTATGCTGTAATTAGCATGCTATGATGTTTACCATGTTTGTACAGCTCCACAAGCCATGCATTGTCACTTATTGAATACAAATTGTAGCACTACCATGTGCACATCATGCCATAATGCACACATGGCTTTAGAGTACTGTGCAGGCTTTATTGAATCAACACCAAAGTTTTAATTTGCATCAACTTTTCTGGAGATGTATTAGAGAGGAATTTAGAATAACATTAGAGGAAGAACTAGTATAAGTATCATGATCTGAAAAAGGCTTAAGAAGCTGAAAGTGCTTATCTCAGCTGGGAACTTTGTGTGTTTTTAACATTTTTTATAATTTCTCTTTGAATAAAGAGTGTTTTTATTGCTGTTGACATAGTGCAAGCTTGTGATGGTGTACCTTGAAGACTTTCCTACTATTTACAGCAAAGTAGACTCTTTAGCGATTAGTGTTGTGAAACAGATACTTACTAGGGCCTTCTCTGTAGATATGATAAGTCATGGAATTACTACAAGTGACCAAAGTGAAAAGGTTAGCAATAGGCAAAGGTGTGGTCAAATTATTCCACTGAATGTTTCCTTTTGGTTTTAGTGTCATGTATTCTCAGCTAAGCTGACTGTAGGCAGATGTTCCACAAAAGATGGTATTGGGTCCGATACGTACATTATTTACTAACAATCTGGTGCCCAAGATATGGCTGGGGGACTACATATAACTCTACAAGCTTACCTTTACATTTTAAGAGGGGATAAACCAGTTATGAGCATTTAATACATGCTATCAAGACATTTTCATAGATTGTACACTTGACTTGTTAATAAATAAATTTAGCAAATATTTTCTTTCAAGATTTATGGCACTACTCAACAGTTAAAGTGGAGCAGTGACCTACAGATTTTTGACCTGTGGGTTAAAACTATCAAATATATCTACAGTGAAAACATATGTGGGCAGTGGTAAGTAACCGCAAGATTTACATCTTGCCAGGGCAAGATAGAGACATAACAGCTGCTTACTGGTGAAAATGAAGCATCCTCCCACCCACAGACACATGTAATCCACCCACAGAGAGAGTCGCACACACACACACACACACACACACACACACACACACACACACACACACACACACACACACTATAACTTTCAAATTGGTTTTGTAATATGCTGCATACCTTATGTTTTATATTCACTCACCACAGAATCAGCAATCAGACTTTTCTGAGCACAGCATGTTGTTATTTTAATGAGTAAACTAGATTGCTGCAGCACTGTTTCCTAATTACAACTGAATCAAAAAACAGATGGCATCTGCACAACTATTATTGGGGGAAAGGGCAAAATCACACACCTTTCTCTGCTCCTCCATTCACACTGCATTTAAATTTGAAGTATCAGAGAAACAACTGTAACCAATGGAAAACATAAGATAAGTATTGGCAACTTTAGTTAATGACATAATTGTAGTATATGCATCATTTAACCCAATATTGCAGCTCCACTCCATCATCTACCCACCATCATTTACCAAATGCCATGTTGCAAGCTTTATGCAACTGAGACTGGTGAGTGCCTTTGTCTTCTAATCAGCTCAGCTAAGGACCAAACTGGCACGTCCACAATCACAAATCGATCTGATTGCAATAAAATTCTGGAAACAATATTCTTCTTATTTGATAATACAAAGGGAGGAATTTGATTTAAGCAAGGTTTGGTACTATATATTTAATATTTTACCAGAATATATTTAAAAGTTATTTGTGTTTTACAGGTAGCATAACAATGCTCATCCATACTGACACACTAATTAAAAGCGTATATTAGAAGTCTGTGTTTTTGTGTATGTGTGTAGGAGCAGGTTGTTTTGAGTACCTAAAATGTACTGAGTTGGAAGGTCTGACAGTTATTTCATCCTTAACCAATGCACCTAATGGCTTTGTATTCTTACTTCTAATTGGACAATAAAATTTTAAGTCTTGATGTTTTGGTGAATTATACTTCTCAGTTTCTGTCTCTCAGAAGTTCAGTTACTCGAGCCATCATTTAATTTCTTTTTCAAATTCTGCCTCTCATGTTTCACAAGTTGTTTCCACAGAATAAATTCTGAATTTAGACTACAACTGATGTTCTGTTATGTTAGTTCAGCTTCCACGAGTGAATGAATTTCAGCTTGCCAGGGATCAGAATCCCTGAAATGCATTCACCCAAAAATGTCTGAGCAAAAAATACTGATGTGATGGGCTTACATCCCTAAACGTGTGTGTGTGTGTGTGTGTGTGTGTGTGTGTGTGTGTGTGTGTGTGTGTGTGTGTGTGTGTGTGTGTGTGTGCGTGCGTGCATGCGTGCGTGCATGTGTGCGTGTGTGCGTGTGTGTGTGCGTGTGTCTGTGTGTGGATATATATAGATATCAACTTCACAGTCACTGCAACTCAAAGAATACTGATGTTCCCCCAAGAAAAGGGCATCCCTGCTGGCACAACTCAATGACAGTGATTTCCTATACAGGAGCTCTAATTCCTGGTAGGGAGAACTTTAGGCAAGTGATGCGCAAGAGTTCAATTTTCCTCCACCAATAGATTACTTCTTATTTATAAAATGAAAACTCAACACAGCGGTACTCAACTGACAGTTTGCAATACATCAGACGTGATTAAATGCATTAAGCAAATATGAACTCATTGTTAGAGTCAATGATCTCAAAATGTATTCTCTGCAGCAGGATCTTTTAAAAAGTTACACTCATGGCAAATTATCCTTTATGAATATCACAGACAGGTCTTTCTCAATGGAAAATGACCAGCTTCATTTCTGGTGAAAAATGATTAATATTAATGTCTTCACACAAGTTCTATAGACATCTATGCAGTTTTAAAAGTGTGCTATGTAAGTGTCCACATCATTTGTTTTACAGTTTAAACTTATACACATAGTTACAAACACTTTTAAATAAATATAACTGCACTGGGACCCCACTCTGTGATAAAGTGGGATAAAGCTCAAATTCTAGCTGGGAATTTCCCAAGTTTGAAAAAAAGGCTAGGTGGGAAGGGGGTAGGGGAATGAGTAGCTATAGCTTACCTGTGCTGGGGTAGAAGGAGGAAATGGTGGTTCCTAACTGGCTGCCTGGCCATCTCCTTTCTAGTGTTAGGACAGAATACACAGAACATAGAATGTAGGATATTTGTTCCATGAAGGATATGGATATGCACTGTGGGTCTTTTAAATTTTATATATATATATATATATATATATATATATATATATATATATATATATATATATATAGATATTTTGTTTTCTTTTTTTAAGCTTTGGTTATTTTTAAAGGTGATATAATAGTGTCTGTACAATTAAGGATGCCATTTATTAAGAACATGAACTTTATAAAAGGCAGTAATGGTTTATACAAGTCATGTCTGATGAACTCATATTCTAAATATAAGACAAAAGCGCTCAACTTTTTTGTGGATCTTAAATACATAGAGTGATGTTTTAGTGACTATGCTCACTGTGGACATTTCCTTCAATGCAATGCTCATTCTGGTTATTAATTTTGTTAACAAATTTTCATACAGCTTCTGCTATATATGTGTGTTTATGTTTTATGTTGTGACATTTCAGCCTTGCATTATTGTTGGTTTTAAATGTTTTATCTGTGATGTTTTCAGCCCTGGCAAAACAGACCTTGATATTTCATAACAGATCCCTAATAATAGTAGTTGACCACCAAGACAAGATAATGACAAGCATGTTTGCTTTTCATTTGCCTGTTGGATTTATTCCCATGGTCTACATTTTTATATGTTTTGTAACTGTAGTTTATTGTTCAAATAATTATGCATGATAAGCTATTTTTAGAGTTGTGAACGTAGAATGCACTTAATAGATAAACTATGATTCGGGGATTAAACACAATATTACCACTTAAACAGAAGTAAAACCCAACAATTGTATTCCTGTTTGGTTTTGCTTCTGTTTAAGTGGTAATATTGTTTTAGCAGCATGACAATAATCTGCATACATAGTCACTGCTGATAACGATGACAGAACAGGATACAGATCATATTATATGAGCACTATAGTAACATAAGGTATGCTTTAGATTGAGTTTGTATCTGTCCATCTAGTTTTAGATCATAAAGCCATATGTAGAATGAAAAGGGGTAACTTCTTTCTAATAATACATTTTAACACAGTAGCAGCATCACATCCATGTAGAATATGATACAGTATTTGCCGCCTAACATTATTAACCACCAGAACTAGTATCATATATAGGCTCTTATGTAAAAAAAATCAGATCAAGACATACAAATATATTGCCCATCTTTACACCTTGACAGACATAACATTTTGAATATACTAGACTGCTGTCTTAAGTTCTGTTTGCTAGCTGCCTCACACTTTTTCATTTTATTGTCCATAGATCTTTGACCACAATCACTGCAATTCATCTCCAGTACAAGCCAACATGTCCATCACATTAGAGTGAATGTATACTGTGTGTGTGTGTGTGTGTGTGTGTGTGTGTGTGTGTGTGTGTGTGTGTGTGTGTGTGTGTGTGTGTCTGTATTTGTGGAAGGTAAGGTTGGTGTCTTTATTTTAGTTTTTCTGTGATTGCATATACATGTGTATCCACACGGGTTGTATTTTGTAATCATATTCATAATGGATAATTTAATAGTTTAAATAATAAAAAATGTTTTAGTAAACGGTTCTCTGAAACATATTGTTTTCCTCAAAAAAAATCTCCTAGTTTTTACATGACAACAGTTATGAATGGATGCCATTTCTGTAGTTAAGAGCATTGCAAACAGCTATGTCAGGCCATGGGTGTGTATGTGACTGATGAATGTTAATAAAATATGAACGACCAGGTGAAAGTAAAACAATTTTGTTGGACATTACTATTTCTGCTTGTATTTCTGTTTTGTGAAGGTAAACCAATGAGTAATTCTCTCGGTAGCTCTAATTTATTTATAAACAAAATCCTGGATTGCTTATCTAGCACAACCAAAAGAATACAATGATAAATATTCACTATAATAGTACAGCAAAAAAAAAATGTTGATAACAAGATTCTAATGCAAGCAGCTCTCGTGAGCACATATTTCCATTTGTGTCGCAAGTCATTAGGGACATTATCTGAAATATATTTAAAGATGGCAAGATGTTTGATAGAATTCATTGATCCTCTTAGACTAAGGCATACGTACTTGGAAAATTTTCTTATAAAAAATAATCTGAAATTGACTTTGAGCAGATTGTCGTGCACAGAGATGAAAATATTTTGAAAAACAAAAACTAATCTAGAACAGTAACATACAGTGTATAGTTAGGGAAAGGGGCATATAATGAAAACAAATCAATGCATGCTTCCAGCATAAGTCTCTCAGAATGCCATTCAGTAAAGCTGAACAAAGCTGGACATTTGATATATTAAATCATGTCTTTAGTCAGCATTACAACTGTTTATATTTAAAACCATACTGCTATCACACTTCATGTCTTTTGCTAATGCTGCCATATTTAATTTATAATCTATCACACATTTTAGTTGCAAGGCATGAAAGCAATCGTTTTACAGAGGTGTAAGCAAAATGTCGAGGTCTGATCTGAATTTTAGTTGTTATTGGCCACACAGTAACAACAACAGCAATAAAGATGCCACAGGTATTTATTACCATACTGCAGCAATCGGAGTTCTGGTAGCAGTGATGATGTTTACTATTGTAATGGACCTGACTGGGAATGTGCTAGTTATTTTATCCATCGTAAGAAACAAAAAACTTAGAACTACTGGTAAGTATTACCTAAAAATTAACTTTTAGTTTAGTTTCAGCAAATGAATTTGTAACACTAGACACACTGTTAAACAGTCATGGATGCAAATGTGTACAAACACAGCCACACATGCACACAAACACGCACACACAGACATGCAGACATACAGTCACACACACACACACACACACACACACACACACACACACACACACACACACACTGTTTATACAAAGAGCAATTGTGCAAAAACATTGTAATCTTAAGTAAAGAATTACCTTTCATGTCTTTCTTACATTATTTTATTGAAAGTATTTGTCCGTATCTTACCTATTAGGTGTCCTTTAAGTAATTTTCAGTGACACAGTTCACTATAATTCTGTATTAACTTTCACATATCTTTTATGTTTATCAAATACTATTTATCAATAGTAATAAACGAAAAGAATGGGAAAAAGTGCCCAAATACAAACAAATAACCAAAAAATAATCGGATTTTAATTAATCAGATCTGATGAAGTTGCTGACGAAAACACTGTGGTCCAGTTTAAGGTGTTTTGTTGTTTTTTGTGTGTTCATTAAAGTTGGTTTGCTACCTGGTAAACCCTCCAGTGACTTATTTTTTGGTTATTTATCAATAGTATTTGATAATTGTGTAGGGTTCTACAATGTTTATTAATTACATAACCAGAAAATAAAACTTATTTGCCAAAGTAGACTTTAAAGTATTTTTATGTACTTGGAAACACTGCAAAAACCTGTAAATGGGCATGGTATGCTTAAACAACAACAACAAAAAAAAAATAATAATGTGAATGTTTTTTTTTTTTTTAAAATAGCCTTCTTCATGGTATTTATTATGATAGCATATAAGAATAAATATTAATTGTATCTTTCTATTATTAGAAGATTGCAATGTACACTAGCAATTTACAATTCTGTTTTTCTTGTATGGACAGAATGCTGTATTTCATTTTTCCATATCCAGGTTAATAAATTAGTTTAGAGTACAGGGATAAGGCTGCTAACAAGGTTCATTTGGTAGTGCTGGCTGTCATTTTTCCAGCCTGTGCTTGTAAACTTTAAGATTTAGAACAAGACACTCATGCCAAACAATACATCATTTGTATCCTAATAAAGAGGGTGTGGTGTCAAGTGTGCTTATCTGATTAACAAACAAAAATAGTGCAATTGATTAGACTGCCATTTAAACATATGTCTGCCACAGAAGTGACACTGAGGGCTAGTGATAATTGTAGAAGCTCAAACAAGAGTGATGTTACACAGGTGATTCATTATTTATTAAAAAATCCTTGAACATCAGTCTTCTACAGAATGTTCCAAACAAAAAGAGTATGAATGACTCAGGGTAAAAACAAGGTGCATAAAATAAAATGCACCAAGTTAGCACACAAACATATGTTTATTCAAACCAAAAATAGAAAAAATAAAAATGGTTAGTGCTTTCACAACTACACTAGTTGCTTCATCAGACACAGCAGTTTAACATAATACAGCCTATATAGAAGATGCAATAAAGTCAGCTGACAATCCAATAGTCACATGTTCCAATGCTTATAAATGTGTAACATTAAATATATGTAAATGCAAATATGCATAAAAACATAAATAAATATGCATTAATATACTAATAAATGGTTAAAACATTACTATAAATATGTATAAAAGACTTAGTTAAAATACTTAAAGAAATATAATAATATAATAATTCTAGTGCTTCAATGGTCTGGCTTTTAAAAAAGGTTTTAAGGAACTATTTCCATTCAAGCTGGTATATTTCTCAGCATTCAGCTTAAGAAACCATTTCTGTTCTATGCTTTCTGTAGTATTTTCTAAGTCACCTCCTCGTATATTTGAGAGGACAAGCTGAATAACAAAAAACTTAAAAGTATGAGACAAATCAGTTTTTCTAACATGATTTGCCAGTGCACTTGTCTCTTTGCAATTATTTATATCTCTAACATGCTCAAGGATCCTATCTTTCAGGACCCTATTAGTTTTTCCTACATAATATGCAAAACATTTTTGACAGAAGCAAAAATACACAACATTAGCAGTCCTACAATCAGCATAGCTATAAATGGTTATAGTAAATTGACGTAGAGGATGAATAAATGGGCAGGATTCACGAAGCCTCCGTGTAAGAGATACATGGCTTCCATGGAGGGTGCAGTTAAACGGTATGACATCAGCATGTCATGCATATGCATGAGGGCATGCTGAATCACACCTAAGGCTAACACGGTCCGTGGAAGACAGTAGGGGGCGTGTCCATAGGCCGAGCCCTGCAAGCGGACATGCCCCCAGAAGACTAAAATTGCCCAAAGTAAACACCCACGACAGAGGCCATGGAAATGTGAATGAACACAACACAACACATGCCCCCACAGACTATGAACATAAAATATATAAATGAACATGTTATATATTTTCTTTAAATTGGAAAGATGTTTGCCCTTGAGTGCGCTCATTTGCACGGGAGTGCCCGTCGCTTAGCCACAGTTAGCAGTCAGTGGAAAAGGATATAAGAACTAAATATGCAAAGTAAGCCAAAAAGCAATAGTGTAGCGGTAGAGACGTCGGCTGAAGAACAGGTGTTCATGGTTCGAGCCCCCACAACATCAATTTTTATTTTTAGTAAAATAAGCACGAAACAAGTCCCTGACAAATATGTACACATATAAAATCATAGTTTATGTAAAATATAATGAAATAGTCCACTTATTTTGAAGAAATGTGAGATAACAAAACAATAAAAAAATGCGAGATGTGCCTATAGCTGAGCTACAGTTTAACAAGGTGAGTGCATCTGCCCGTAGGTGAGCAATGGTTCAACAGGTGCAAAATGAGTGCCCGTAAGTGAGCTGTGGTTTAACACGCTGAAACTGTGTGCCCCTAGCTGAGCTGAGTGTAATATGCATGCTGACAGCCAAATGAAGCGTAACCAGCGTAACCCATTTGCGCGGAGCTGCGCACCGCGCCAACAAGCTAACAGACGGGCAACGTTGAACAAGCTGTATCAAAACTGTCTTTACACAGACACACCCCCTAGCCTGTCTAGACAGTCATAAAAAATAAAAAGCAGTGGCCAGGTTCGAACCCAGGATACTATGCACCATAGTCAAGGAACTGAACCACTAAGCCATGACAGCAGTACCTAAAAATGCAGTAATAGCAAATATATAGGAATGAATACAAAGTGGAGCATGACAAAGCAGGTTTTGTGAAGTTGATACAATTCCAAAATGGCCAATCACGGATATGTGCGGGGAAAAAAGGCATATATAAGCCCCATAGGTGGGAATACACAGCATAAACGATTGTAGAACTAACTTGCAGCCAGAATGTCAGGAGTAGGTGAGGGTAGTTGCTTTTGAGCACAGAGGTAGGCGTTGAGGAGTCCAGATACATGGTCTAGCTCCTAGTCCACAATCATGAGGCCCAACTCATGCAGGACCAGGTCCTGTTTGGAGCATATAGGGCTGAGACATGGGACCGGTTGGCTCATGATCTCACCAGTGCCACAGGAATGCCAAGGACTGGTGAGCAGGTCCGTCACCACCATGCGGACCTGAAGAAATGCAAGCAGGACCAATTGAACCTTTGGATCCAGGAGGCCCGGCAAATGCCCAACGCCCCACTACTGAGTAAGTTACATTTAATTATGTATGTAAGAAATTAAACTAGCTGATATTATGGAGATGTGTATTCCAATATTACTTCATTTATATTACAGCTGCAGGTGTCCGTTCTGCGAACCGCAGAGCCTATGACGATAGGCTGGTGCGGTTGTGCCACCAGGCAGGTCAGTAATCCTCTCCCAGTAACTGTAAAGAAATATAAAAGTATGACAGTTAGCAAAAGACTGCAGTGTAGTCACTAAGTAATAAAATGTGCAAGTAACAGTGTAAGAGTGTTTGCAAGTATTGCTTGATTACAAAAGTGTGTTGCAGTCTGTAATCCTAACAGAAAAATGAAAATGTCTGAAATAAAGTCTGAAATAAAGATGCCCCACCTGTAATATAATAGTACACAACCTGCAGCAGGCTGAAAAGTACAGCTGCAGAAGATGAGCAAATCACATGTGTGAAATATACCCCTGTTGAAATACTGAAACGTGACAGAAGTAAGACTGCTGGAAAGGATTGTAATAACTACAGGTAAAACATGTCAATAAAGCCTAGAAGTAAGTACCATCCTGAATAGTAAAATGAAAACAAGTGAGAGAGTGTGAGAAAGAGTTATGAATCCACCAATAAAGTAGTAATAACCCCTGAATAAAGTATACTGCAGTCAGTACAGAATGAAATGAATGTGAGAAGCAGAACAAAACAGTGAAATCTGTTCAAAGTGTTGCTGCAGCTGGAATGTGTATCCCAAAATCTGGATATGTTGCTCTCAGTCTGCAATATGCAGATAGTATGATTGTCTGACATACCAAACATCCACAGTTGTCTATAGCTATAAAAAGCAAATGTAGCAGGATGATGTAGCTGAACAAAGCCAGATATGAATGTGTATGAAGAACAATAAAATGTATATTGATGTAGCAGTAACAGTCCTATCACCAAATTGAAGTAGTTATCATATAGGAAACTGTAGTTAGAACAGTAGTGTGTATATATATATGTATTGGTATTCGAAGGTGTTAATATTATTTTCTTCACCCCACCCTATAACCACATATAACCCATTCCACGTGAAAATGGTATGTGCAATCACAATTAACACCCCTGGACATTTGTCCTGATGGGTCAGAAATATTTGCATGTCCATTGATGCATCTGCCCTGTTCATACATCCAAACCTGATGGCCTGTTGCCATCAATCAACCCTGCATGTTGTTGGACTGTGTATTGCTGTTCAAATAATGCATGTGTTATGCCCGCTGTTCAATGGTGTGAATATCTGGGTGTTTGGTTAATGGGAATACTAATGCATGCTGTTACAACTAATTGCGAATGGTATTGTATGTTACTAACCCAAACTGTCATGACATAATGCAAAACATAGGATGACAGGGAAGGCGGGTTCCAGCGGACCCACCTCTCCCACCTCAGCTGGCGAGTGCACCTGGCACTAGTGCCCAGTCTGGACCCTCCTCCGGTGGCCCTGTGCCACCTGTGGGTGGAAGTGCTGCAGGGGATGGGGCCCGTCCCCCCTCTGCAAGCGTGGCTGGAGGAGAACCACCACTCACCCTCCGTAGCATCCGGACTGTGGTGCGTAGGGAGATCTGGGACTCTGTTCTTTGGCCCCTACGCCAGCTTGAGGCACAGGTGGCACAACTTTTGGGCATGCCTGTTGCCCGGCCTACACAGCCCCCAGCACAGCCCCATCATGGGCAGTGAAGGAACAGTAGCAACTGCCCATGGGTGGGGATATCAGTTCCACTGTTGCCATCTGTGGGCTCATGGGCTCTGGATATCCAAACATCCATCCCCGTCAATTGTGTAACCCCCCCACATGTGTCATACACTGCCCCTGTATGCGTCTTGTTTGTCTTGTCTGTTGACCTACCCAACCTACCTCCCCAGATATACTGACTTCCTTCACCTGACATACCACTCTCACCTGAAAAAAAAAAAAAAGGGCACTCTGTACCCACAAAAAAATTATGCCCCATACATAGCTGCCCATTCCGCACACATGTCTGCTGGACATGGAAACTATCAATTACAATTGGCTGTACAACAAGTATTATTGTTGTCCTGACACCTCTCTCAGGGGTGGAAGGTTTCAAATGTCACACCAAATTACATACATATGCACAGCTGTTGCTGATGAAGAAATGGGCAGCTATGGGCCTTACCTACATCCCTCCTGCAAATCCCAAGCTTGTTTCCCTACTGTCTTACCCTCTTTGTGACCCCTTTTTCACCACTTTCCTGTCTCCCCGTTTTCATTTCTTTCAAAGAAAATAGCGCGGGTGTGCGCCAGAGTAAGCACTGTTAAGCGGTTGTAAGCGGGTGTGCGCGTAGCTAAATGGCAGTGTGCATGTGTGAGCTCCACGCAAACCAGCGCTAACCCGGTTACAACTTCTTAAAAGTGCCTTAGCCACTCTTATTGACAGGTCCTGTAGTCAGTTCAAGAGCAAATTGAAATCCCACTGTCAGTCCCAAACCCAGGACCTTGGAAACAGTAGTCTGCATGACCTACCACAAAGCCATGACTCTTATACAAGAACATTGTGCTAAAATAAATATATCATGTAATAGTAGGAATGAATGTAAAGGGAATATAGGATGTGTAGTACACAAAGCATGTCATTTATACTTACTGTCAAAACTAGTGGATTTCCATAATAGTAGTGTGTGAACAGAAACAGCCATGCTAGTTGGTAGCTAGTAGGTAATAATGTCAGTTAATGTACATATATAAATGTATGTATATTTACATATATATATATATAGTTGTAGGTGTCAGTGTGCATACACACTTACTACAGGAAACAGGAGAGAGGAATGGAGAAATGTGAATCTACAACACAGCCTGAATCATGAGAGAGATACTAACTATTACACTCACAGAATAGTGTCCACAGCATACCAGCATGGTCCCCACCCTTACAATCTGAAAGGGCAATGACTATCTCACATACCCTTTTATAACACTGTCCTGAAATCACAGTAAGAACTGCAATCAGTACACAACTGGCTACATGCAATTAGCAAATGCTGGCTTACAATTGGTGCAGAGGCCATCACATGGACTTATGCAGATACCTACAAAAGCATCCTGTACTCACACTCCACACATGCAATACGTTCATTGCACTGTCTGGAGGCAGACAGAGAGAGAGAGAGAGAGAGACAGACAGACAGACACAGAGAGAGAGAGAAAAAAAAAACACAAACAACAACACACGGTACACACACGGAGTCTAAGCTGTCAGCAGTGACAGTAGCAAGCCGTGCCAGCAGCAGCAGGAAGCAGTAGTAGCGGTAACGCAACCAGCTGTGACATACACAGGTAATGTAAAGTAGCAGGTTAATAGTCTGCATACTGTGAACCCTGCATATGTGTCATAGGTCTGTATCTATAGGTATGTCTATGTGATATGTTGTGTGCATGTAGTTCCACCAAAAGGGGATGACTATACATTACATGTCAGTCAGTGTTAGGCCACAATCCTGGCAGCAGTTTTCTGTTGCAGTGAGGCCTGTCTGTAGGATGTGTGTGTTGCTGGTGTAACGACTATGGTGCTTAGTTAGCAGTCATCTGGGAACTTTGTCATCCACAACCCGCACATGCTCGCTTTTACATCTGAGAAATAAATGCCAAACAAGAGGGGTCCTAGGGCAGAGGCCTGTGGGATACCACATGTGACTGGCATTGAGTCTGACATGGCTCCTACAATATCGATATTATGGATTCTGTTTGTCAACCAGTGTGCAACCCATCATGTGACATATGTAGTAACATGTAAGCTAATGAGCTTGTCTATGATGCCTGAGTGGAGTACTGTGTTGAAGGCCTTAGGCAAGTCCAGGTATGCTGTATGGATTGCGTTGCCCTCATCAATGGCTGTAGTGACTGTTTTAAAAGGTCAACCAGGTTCAAAAGGCAGGATCAGCCCATCACAAAGGCAAACTGGCTGGGAACAAGTGTCTGCAGGTACCCAATATCGCTGTATATGCGTCCCATACTGAATCATTCCATAGCTTAGCAGACAAGGCTGGTTAAGCTTATGGTGCGGTAGTTCTCCAGGTCAGTAGAGGTGCCTCCTTTGTGGAGTGGGACCACTGTTGCTGTATGCCAGTGTTCAGGTACATATCCTGTAGTACGGCCAAGGTTAAATATCAGTCTTATATGCGGTTGTATGTCCTCTTGGAGTTCACATAGCACACATCCAGGGATACCATCAGGTCACATTGATGGTGTGTGTTCTGCTTTGCTGAGGGCGGCCCTCACCTGGACATGTGAGATGATAGGGAGGTTACATTCAGCTGTGATAAGTATTTCTACTTGTGGGGGAGAAGGAGGGGGGATACATGCACTGAACCTGTCTGCAAGAATGTTGCCAATATCTGTGTGTTCGGTGAATGTTAAGTAGGTGTGTATTAACTCAGAGCATATCTGAGGCATTTGGTCCATATGTGTAACATAACTGAAGAAGGCCTTGTGGTTATCTATAGTGTTCGTGGCCATTTCCCTCCCAGAGTAGGCCGTGGATGTTGTTATGAGAGACTGTAGCTTATTACCAGTGCTGACCACAGATGCCTTCCCTTAATGTGAATCTGCTCTGTCCTGCAGTAGCCTCCTTCTATTGTTATACAATCTGCCTTTGGCTGGGGTCCACCGGACAGGATGCCTAGCCTTTGTGCATAGGGTCTGGGTTAGAAATGTGTGTGCATGTTCCATGCAATCTTTGGGATGTCTGTGGTAAGCATTCGCAAAGGGGTCAGCAGTGTGGGTTGTGGCTTCCACTGGCCCAGTGGGCTGCATGGATACCATCTCAGTCCTAACAAGTGAATAACTGTCTAATCACATACATATCAAAGTAGTCTACTGTGCTGGTGGCGGTGGTGGTGGGATATGTATATCCAGGCCAATTAACTTGTGTCCAGATCACACTAGTGGATGGCGTTCCACATACAGTACCTTGGTATGAACCCCCAGAGTGAGGTTGTGCATTGGAACTGTCGCAGTGTGCTGACAGATGGGGCATGCTACTATGTTGTATGGAATGTGGCAGGTATTGTTGCACAGGTGTTGGCTGAGCACTGATATCTGACCATGTACTTGTGTATCCACCAAGAGACACACACATGCTACATATGGGAGTAGTAGTATATCACTACAGTTGAGTATCATGTATAGTATGTGTGCCATATATTGCTGGCATAGTCTGCTGATATCCTGTTTGTGTTCTCTTCCAGGGACATGGCGCGTCAGCGTAATCCCACCTACTCTGCAGCAGAAGATGAGGAGATACACCAGAGCCTGGTGTGGGATTATGACATACTGTTTTCCTGCACGAGCCAGAATCAGCAGGAGAGGGCTGCACTGTGGCAAGACTTTGTCTGTAGGGTAAATGACATTGGCACGCATAATAGGACATATGAGCAGGTATGACATCACTGCAGTGATTTAATCAGAAATGTCCATCAGCGTGCGTCGGATATCCACAGGCAACAGGCTGCCACAGGAGGTGGGGTGGCCACACATCCCCCCTCACCAGACTGGAGGGGCTACTCCTAAGTGTTGTGGCTCCAGCCCCGGAACAGCAACAGCAATACACCTGCATCATGATGGAGGCTGGATCCACACAGCAGCACGACATGGAGCGTGCAGGTAATATGCCATATGTACACTTGACTGTTCTGTACACTGTTAGTTTATGCATGTGTAAGGTGTGTCTGTGGTATGTAGCTGTCAACATAGTATGTAATTGTGCAGGTGTGATATTGGCAATATCAGCAGCTGACGTGTGAAAGGCAACTGGTGTACTACTGCACTGTATTATATGCAGTATCAATGGCACAGTTGTGCCCACTGACATTAATCTCCTCATTTCTGCAGGTCCCTCCAGTGTTACAGCAAGGCAGGCCATCCATGCTGGTGAGTGTGTTTTAACAATACCTATAATAGTCCTGATAGTGCTAGTAATACTAGTGTAACTCAGTAGTGCTCTGTGTGTATACTGTGCGGTGTGCATGTGTGCATGTGTGCATGTGTGCCTGTGTCCACGTGTGTATGTGTGCATGTGTGTCTGTGTCCACGTGTGCATGTGTGCATGTGTGCATGTGCGCCTGTGTCCACGTGTGCATGTGTGCATGTGTGCCTGTGTCAACGTGTGCATGTGTGCAAGTGTGCATGTGTGCATGTGTGCATATGTGCCTGTGTCCATGTGTGCATGTGTGCATGTGTGCATGTATCCACGTGTGCATGTGTGCATAAGTGCATCACTGGTAACATTGTGTGGACACTGTAAACTGTGTTTCCTGTCTTCCTCCCACAGGTTCTGGTGCTGCTCTGGTGTCCTGCAGCAGGGAACCTGAATCTGGTGCCACAGGTACTGGTAATGATGATATCTGTGTAATGGCACAGGAAGGTGTGTCAGGGTCCGCCATTGGTCAGCCAATTGACAGTACACAGCTGTCAACCCCATCATTGCACACAGTCATCCTGCCAGTACATCCTATGTCACCATTGTCCCTAGGTGATGGACAGGATACAGTGGGCATTATGTGGTATCTGTGGCACATTCTTCCCCACACAGAAGCCATGGGCAGGGTCCTGTGATGGTACCACACAGACAGTTGCCCATGGGTTCTCGTGGGAGCATCCGTGGGCGTACTGCCTCTGGCAGACGTGCCCAAAGAGGTCTGTCAACCTCAGCTATGTTTCAGGCTGTCATGCAGGCACCGTCGCATATGGAAAGGTACACCAGACAGGGTCTGAGGGAGCTGAGAGCATGTCGCACAGCCATGACTGACAGTATGTGTGAGATCGCGGATGCTATCTGTAATTTCACCGATGTCATAGACAGACGTTGTGGGGACATATTACAACAGTTCCACAACCACATGTCCATGAGCCAGGGCAATGGGCGGTTGCGGCATCGACGTGGCCGTATGCCAGCAACAGAAGCAGCTGGCAGTCGGCACGGATGACAACAGGCTCGCGGACGCCCCCATAGTGCCAGCAGCAGCCCCAGCAATGCTGGGTCTGTGCTGTCATCGGAATGCCCCAGGAGACCACATGCACATGGCTCTGGACAGTCCCAACAGGGACCTGTGTCCAGTCAGCACACTTCCGCTTCTGATGACAGTACCCAGTCTGGCTTAGTACCGGATATGATCCGTAGCACCCCTGCCAGACACAGGTACCATGTCCATGCCCACAGACACTGATCTGTATGACCTCCCAGGTGCAGTCTGTGGCTGTCCACAAACCCCTGTATATGGCAGCCATGAGGTGGAACTGTGTGTGTGCATACACACATGTGAAATGTTAACACCTAGGGCTACCACATACATGCACACACTAAATCAACAGTGTCCCACCCTGTACTGCTGTCCCTCACCAACACACATACACACACATGTCAATTGGTGGTATCAGTGGCAGACTCAGGCATACCTAATTCACACCCTGTGCATATGATGAAACTGTGCCACCTCCTGCAAACTCCAACATCAGTGCAGGAACAGGGAAACATGTTGCTGATGCACAGGGTGACTACATAGAAGTGTATTAGTAGTATCATGTTGGTAACAATACAGTGTGGTGATATGACTGTGTGTATATCAAAGCATGCCTGATGCAGTAACCATATGACTGTCCTGAATTGTTATCTACACCCATAGTACGTACCAAAGTGTAACAGCTGCACATTATTGCATACCGGTGGTAAGGATGTCAACAGATAGCCACATACATGGGTAGCACAGGGGGGAAGCTAATGCAAGTAGTGATATGCAATGATGGACATGTACAGTAATGGTGGCAAGTTTCCCACAACGACTATGCAATGTGGATGTTTGCGCATGTTGATATGTGTGCAGTACCGATGTAATCCAAATCACAATTAACTATGACATAATATCAGTTCTACCATGGGCATCTGCGCTGTGCATTCCTGGGTACATGTTGATAGTGCCTACATATTTGCACTGTTACCTACTGTTAGTGTTACCCCTTCTTTGTTGCACAATGGACTACTTCCAGCCCTGCTTACTGTAGCATTGTTTGCATGCATGTTCGCTTGGGGTTCCCTGGAACACTGCTTCCACCTGCAATGCAGAGTTACAGTGCTTCTGTGGACTCCTAGTGACATCTGCATAGCGTATGATATGTATGTCAAGTTTACACATGACAGAGCGTCACTGTCTGTCCTGTTCGCATGTACGTTGCCTGTGACACATTGCACATGTCTTACCTGGCATTTACCCACGTGTGCAGTCATATTTGCCAGTGCTATGAAATCAGTAGCAGTACACCCACACATACACACCTTCAGTATGTTGTTCCCCATTGGCCCTATGTGTTGGTAATCACCATGGCAATCACACTACTATGGTAGCATGTGCAAAGGTAACCTGTGAATCACCTCTATGGTCCAGTTGTGGTTTATCTGAGTCATGTGGCAATGTCACAGCTGCCACATGTATGCAGTCAACCCTCACCCCTGGCCAGGAACGTACAACACATGTGTGGGATGCCACCACATAGCCAATCTGGGGACTGAGCACTCTGAACCCAGTAATGCCATACCCTGTCAGGTGGCATGACATACTACAGTGACTACAATACCAGTCAGACATAGACCCACACTGACAGCAATCTGAACACACTGGGGCATACTTGGAGACTTAGAATAGCATCCTGCCTGAGCATCACACACCTCCGCAGCTGGCACACAGGCATACGTTACGTCAGAACAGAGCACATGCCGCACATGCCACACACATCCCATGTGCCACACACTCACACCCTGTAGGGCTACACAACAAACCTGCTACAGATGTGTCAGGTACCTCTCTTGGCCGCTGCAGTGGGGTCCCGCTCAACAGGCTGTACATGGTGAAGGTCACAGTGATATGCCTGTGGGGCACTATGGTCCACCCCAAAACGCATGCATACAGGTCAGTCAGAGGCATGAACACATATGACTCAGTCATTGACCATGCCACTATGGATGACCTGAGACATACCTCCCTGGACTACATGATAGGGAACATAGAAGGGATCTCTCAGCATGTGGCACGGGCCAGTATGAGCCTGATCTTGGTTGCCATCATACCCTCACCAGGTATGCTACCACTATATGTAGGAAGGGTTTTCTATGTCTACATTCTGCTCAATCTCCAATGTCATTCATAGGGTATCCACTGGCTGTCAATGTATGCTTACATATCACATAAAACACAGCCAGTAAATAACAAATGAAGACCAGGACCAGGCTGCCTTCTTCACTAGTAGAACATTGTTTAATTCACTTGAAGTGCGTTTATTCCAATACACTTTTCGTCGGGTACATATATCCGACTTCTTCAGAAGTTAAAAACAATAGACAACAGAAGTTCAACAGTAACATATACTGAATGAGTTAATTGATGGGTTGGTCCTTCCCCTCGTTGGTAATTTGTTACCATAGTAAAGTAAATTGCTTCGCTGTTTTACCACCTCTTTGTTTTATTTAAAGCGAGGCACTGTGAACCCGTCAAATAACATACAGTGCACTTAATGTAGCAACTGGGAATCCAACCCTTCAATTAGCAACAAACAAAGGAATTAAAATGCGACAAAGTATAAAATACAAAGTATAAATTATTAAAAACACCACACAAGTTATTAAGTAAGTTACAACTAATGTTACCAAGCTTAGTTCTTAACCTAGAGGGGGTCAACTTGGTAAAATGTGTTTACATCCCCCCTCAACACCAATGTACTATACCTATCATAAGTTAAAAAATGTTTCTTCAAATCATTTCAGTACTCCAAATCGCACACCTACATGGTGGCGAAACACCGTACATCAAAAAGTGCCATTGGCTATCTAGCGTCACTGGAGGTGCGTAAAAAAAATTAATGTAAAATATATGTAAAAATATAGTACAAGGTCATTACAATGTCCAGTATAACCACTACCTTGTCTGTTTTACTATAAATAAAGTAGCCAGGAACGGTTGTCTTACATCTAGCACAGAAATCGTCACTGAGTATTAATCTAAATGGTAGCAGTTTTTGTTACATAAGGGGAGGGTTACAGTAGTGAACTAGATAGCCTAAGAGCTACCAAGCCTACCAAGTTGACCCCCTCTAGGTTAAGAACTAAGCTTGGTAACATTAGTTGTAACTTACTTAATAACTTGTGTGGTGTTTTTAATAATTTATACTTTGTATTTTATACTTTGTCGCATTTTAATTCCTTTGTTTGTTGCTAATTGAAGGGTTGGATTCCCAGTTGCTACATTAAGTGCACTGTATGTTATTTGACGGGTTCACAGTGCCTCGCTTTAAATAAAACAAAGAGGTGGTAAAACAGCGAAGCAATTTACTTTACTATGGTAACAAATTACCAACGAGAGGAAGGACCAACCCATCAATTAACTCATTCAGTATATGTTACTGTTGAACTTCTGTTGTCTATTGTTTTTAACTTCTGAAGAAGTCGGATATATGTACCCGACGAAAAGTGTATTGGAATAAACGCACTTCAAGTTAATTAAACAACGTTCTACTAGTGAAGAAGGCACCCTGGTCCTGGTCTTCATTTGTTATTTACTAACGTATGCTTACATGCTAGGGAAGCCACAATGATTTGCGAAGAGCAGCTTGCACGTGACACCCATGGGCCAATGTATATTGGCGAAGCCCCTTGATACACACATAGTGCCTTATGCTGCAGGACACGGATTACATAGCCACCTCTGCGGGTATCACACAGGATAGGACACTAACAGTGATGCTACACAACACCAGCAGTGTACACCGCAAGATGCATGCACTGGACACTGTCCTCAGCACAGTGAACTGTAATGTCTGTGCAGTACCAGAGTCCTGATTCACGGCTCACAGGTGCAACCCATCACTGCCAGGTTATACCTCATACCATGCCTGTCGTCCCCTACACATGTAATACACATGGACAGGGGGGTGGTATCCCAAGGCGCCACAGATACACACACCTCCATGTTGTTGGTACAGCACAAAGCATCAGTGCCTACTCATGTGCAGCTAACAGTGTGTTGGACTGCCTTATCGTTCAGAGCCTGGCACACACAACCCTCCCATACACAGGAAACCCACCTATCCTCCATAACAACACTGGCAATATGACAGTCTCAAGAACTGTCTTTATATGGCTGGACTGCATCCAGCCAAACATTGTGCGTGAGCATTACTGTAGCTACAACACACTAGTTGAAGGGTTCCCAGCATGTGGTCACTGAATTGCAGTGGAATAACATGTTACCACTCCCACAACAGGTGGGAACATGCAGCACCTGTACATCGACTACATGTAGACTATATGGCCCAGACCAGATGTGTATCCCCTGCTGTAGGTATTTTACCATATACACCCACACTGTAAAGACACATACCACGTGCGGCCCCTGCACAGTAAGACACAGTCATATTGTTATGCATTCCAAATACCATTTATCCACTCGAGGCACGTGTCAGACATGGTAACTATTGCAGGTCACAGGTATTTATGTGTATGTGTCACACACATATATCATGTGTGCATTGCCATTGCTGGTTTAGGCAATGGCATGCATTGTTATGCACAAAGACCCACACAAGGTCATAATGTGTGACACAACCACACGTGGCAGTTGTGGGTTTCCAAAACATACCTATCTGTACTCTGACAATGGTAATAGACCCAGTAGCGGAGCGCACTATTGGCATTACTGGCCAATTGCAGTGTTTAGCTGTGCTGATAGTGTGGTGACATCCCCTGTGTTTACTGGGGGAATATGCAGCATCTGGTGTATTGTAGTATTTGCCAAAAGGATCTGTTCTCTCACACTTGCAATTACACACACCCTACTTGTAGTATTTGCCAAAAGGATCTGTTCTCTCACACTTGCAATTACACACACCCTACTACCCCCCCCCATTGTAGTATTTGCCAAAAGGATCTGTTCTCTCACACTTGCAATTACACACACCCTACTTGTAGTATTTGCCAAAAGGATCTGTTCTCTCACACTTGCAATTACACACACCCTACTACCCCCTGACTGTAGTATTTGCCAAAAGGATCTGTTCTCTCACACTTGCAATTACACACACCCTACAACCCCCCCATTGTAGTATTTGCCAAAAGGATCTGTTCTCTCACACTTGCAATTACACACACCCTACTACACCCCCCCATTGTAGTATTTGCCAAAAGGATCTGTTCTCTCACACTTGCAATTACACACACCCTACTACGGCCACCATTGTAGTATTTGCCAAAAGGATCTGTTCTCTCACACTTGCAATTACACACACCCTACAACCCCCCTTTGTAGTCTTTGCCAAAAGGATCTGTTCTCTCACACTTGCAATTACACACACCCTACTATGGCCCCCAATGTAGTATTTGCCAAAAGGATCTGTTCTCCCACACTTGCAATTTCACACACCCTACTACCCCCCCGGTGTATTGTAGTATTTGCCAAAAGGATCTGTTCTCCCACACTTGCAATTACACACACCCTACTACCCCCATTGTAGTATTTGCCAAAATGATCTGTTCTCTCACACATGCAATTACACAGACCCTACTTGTAGTATTTGCCAAAAGGATCTGTTCTCTCACACTTGCAATTACACACACCCTAGTACCCCCCCATTGTAGTATTTGCCAAAAGGATCTGTTCTCTCACACTTGCAATTACACACACCCTACTACCCCCCCATTGTAGTATTAGCCAAAAGGATCTGTTCTCTCACACTTGCAATTACACACACCGTACTACCCCCCAATGTAGTATTTGATAAAAGGATATGCTCTCTCAACACTTGCAATTACACACACCCTACTACCCCCACATTGTAGTATTTGCCCAAAGGATCTGTTCTCTCACACTTGCAATTACACACACCCAACTACCCCCCTCATGGTAGTATTTGCCAAAAGTATCTGTTCTCTCACACTTGCAATTACACACACCCTACTACACCCCCCCCATTGTAGTATTTGCCAAAAGGATCTGTTCTCTCACACTTGCAATTACACACACCCTACTACTCCCCCATTGTAGTATTTGCCAAAAGGATCTATTCTTTCACATTTGCAATTACACACACCCTACTACCCCCCATTGTAGTATTTGCCCAAAGGATCTGTTCTCTCACATTTGCAATTACACACACCCAACTACCCCCTCATTGTAGTATTTGCTAAAAGGATCTGTTCTCTCACACTTGCAATTACACACACCCAACTACCCCCCCATTGTAGTATTTGCCAAAAGGATCTGTTCTCTCACACTTGCAATTACACACACACTACTAACCCCCCCCATTGTAGTATTTGCCAAAATAATCTGTTCTCTCACACTTGCAATTACACACACCCTACTACCCCCCATTGTAGTATTTGACAAAAGGATCTATTCTCTCACACTTGCAATTACACACACCCTACTACCCCCCCATTGCAGTATTTGCCAAAAGGATCTGTTCTCTCACACTTGCAATTACACACACCCTACTACCCCCCATTGTAGTGTTTGCCAAAACAATCTGTTCTCTCACACTTGCAATACACACACCCTACTACCCCCTCCATTGTAGTATTTGCCAAAAGGATCTGTTCTCTCACACTTGCAATTACACACACCCAACTACCCCACATTGTAGTGTTTGCCAAAAGGATCTGTTCTCTCACACTTGCAATTACACACACCCTACTACCCCCCCCCCCATTGTAGTATTTGCCAAAAGGATCTGTTCTCTCAAACTTGCAATTACACACACCCAACTACCCCCCATTGCAGTGTTTGCCAAAAGATTCTGTTCTCTCACACTTGCAATTACACACACCCAACTACCCCCCCATTGAAGTGTTTCCCAAAAGGATCTGTTCTCTCACACTTGCAATTACACACACCTTACCACCCCCCATTTGTAGTATTTGCCAAAAGGATCTGTTCTCTCACACTTGCAATTACACACCCCCAACTAGCCCCCATTGTAGTGTTTGCCAAAAAGATCTGTTCTCCCACACTTGCAACTACACACACCCAACTACCCCCCATTGTAGTGTTTGCCAAAAGGATCTGTTCTCTCACACATGCAATTACACACACCCAACTACCCCCCATTGTAGTATTTGCCAAAAGGATCTGTTCTCTCACACTTGCAATTACACACACCCTACTACCCCCTGTAGTATTTGCCAAAAGGATCTGTTCTCTCACACTTGCAATTACACACACCCTACTACCCCCCCATTGTAGTATTTTCCAAAATGATCTGTTCTCTCACACTTGCAATTACACGCACCCTACTACCCCCAATTGTATTTGCCAAAAGGATCTGTTCTCTCACACTTGCAATTACACACACCCAACTACCCCCCCATTGTAGTGTTTGCCAAAAGGATCTGTTCTCTCACACTTGCAATTACACACACCCTACTACCCCCTCCATTGTAGTATTTGCCAAAATGATCTGTTCTCTTACACTTGCAATTACACACACCCAACTACCCCCCATTGTAGTTTTTGTCAAAAGGATCTGTTCTCTCACACTTGCAATTACACACACCAAACTAACCCCCCATTGTAGTATTTGCCAAAAGGATCTGTTCTCTCAAACTTGCAATTACACACACCCAACTACCCCCACCATTGTAGTGTTTGCCAAAAGGATCTGTTCTCTCACACTTGCAATTACACACACCCAACTACCCCCCCCATTGTAGTGTTTGCCAAAAGGATCTGTTCTCTCACACTTGCAATTAAACACACCCAACTACCCCCCCATTGTAGTGTTTGCCATAAGGATCTGTTCTCTCACACTTGCAATTACAAACACCCAACTACCCCCCCAATTGTAGTGTTTGCCAAAAGGATCTGTTCTCTCACACTTGCAATTACACACACAACTACCCCCCATCTGTTCTCTCACACTTGCAATTACACACACCCAACTACCCCCCCATTGTAGTGTTTGCCAAAAGGATCTGTTCTCTCACACTTGCAATTAAACACACCCAGCTACCCCCCCATTGTAGTGTTTGCCAAAATGATCTGTTCTCTCACACTTGCAATTACACGCACCCTACTACCACCCCCCATTGTAGTATTTGCCAAAAGGATCTGTTCTCTCACACTTGCAATTACACACACCCAACTACCCCCCCCCCCATTGTAGCGTTGGCCAAAAGGATCTGTTCTCTCACACTTGCAATTACACACACCCAACTATCATCCATTGTAGTGTTTGCCAAAAGGATCTGTTCTCTCACACTTGCAATTACACAAACCCTACTACCCCCTCCCATTGTAGTATTTGCAAAAAGGATCTTTTCTCTCACACTTGCAATTACACACACACAACTATTCCCCCATTGTAGTGTTTGCCAAAAGGATCTGTTCTCTCACACTTGCAATTACACACACCCAACTACCCCCCATTGTAGTGTTTGCCAAAAGGATCTGTTCTCTCACACTCGCAATTACACACACAACTACCCCCCGCAAACTGTTCTCTCACACTTGCAATTACACACACCCAACTACCACCCCCATTGTAGTGTTTGCCAAAAGGATCTGTTCTCTCATACTTGCAATTACACACACCCAACTACCCCCCCCCCCCATTGTAGTGTTTGCCAAAAGGATCTGTTCTCTCACACTTGCAATTACACACACCCAACTACCCCCCCATTGTAGTGTTTGCCAAAAGGATCTGTTCTCTCACACTTGCAATTACACACACCCAACTACCCCCCCCATTGTAGTGTTTGACAAAAGGATCTGTTCTCTCACACTTGCAATTACACACACCCAACTACCCCCCCCCATTGTAGTGTTTGCCAAAAGGATCTATTCTCTCACAAAAAGGATCTGTTCTCTCACACTTGCAATTACACACACCCAACTACCCCCCCCATTGTAGTGTTTGCCAAAAGGATCTGTTCTCTCACACTTGCAATTACACACAAAACTACCCCCCATCTGTTCTCTCACACTTGGAATTACATACACCCAACTACCCCACCCCCATTGTAGTGTTTACCAAAAGGATCTTTTTTCTCACTCTTTCAATTACACACACCCAACTACCCCCCCATTGTAGTGTTTGCCAAAAGGATCTGTTCTCTCACACTTGCAATTACACACACCCAACTACTCCCCCATTGTAGTCTTTGCCAAAAGGATCTGTTCTCTCACACTTGCAATTACACACGCCCAACTAACCCCCCATTGCAGTGTTTGCCAAAAGGATCTGTTCTCTCACACTTGCAAGTACATACACAACTACCCCCCATCTGTTCTCTCACACTTGCAATTACAAACACCCAACTACCCCCCCATTGTAGTGTTTGCCAAAAGGATCTGTTCTCTCACACTTGCAATTACACACACCCAACTACCCCCCCATTGTAGTGTTTGCCAAAAGGATCTGTTCTCTCACACTTGCAATTACACACACACACAACTACCCCCCATTGTAGTCTTTGCCAAAAGGATCTGTTCTCTCACACTTGCAATTACACACACCCAGCTACCCCCCCTCATTGTAGTGTTTGCCAAAAGGATCTGTCCTCTCACACTTGCAATTACACACACCCTACTACCCCCCCATTGTAGTATTTGCCAAAAGGATCTGTTCTCTCACACTTGCAATTACACACACCCAACTACCCCCCCCCCCCATTGTAGTGTTTGCCAAAAGGATCTGTTCTCTCACACTTGCAATTACACACACACAACTACCCCCCATTGTAGTGTTTGCCAAAAGGATCTGTTCTCTCACACTTGCAATTACACACACCCAGCTACCCCCCCCCTCATTGTAGTATTTGCCAAAAGGATCTGTTCTCTCACACTTGCAATTACACACACCCTACTACCAACCCCCCGGTGCATTGTAGTATTTGCCAAAAGGATTTGTTCCTCCCACACTTGCAATTACACACACCCTACTACCCCCCCCATTGTAGTGTTTGCCAAAAGGATCTGTTCTCTCACACTTGCAATTACACACCCAACTACCCCCCCATTGTAGTGTTTGCCAAAAGGATCTGTTCTCTCACACTTGCAATTACACACACCCTACTACCCCCTCCCATTGTAGTATTTGCAAAAAGGATCTGTTCTCTCACACTTGCAATTGCACACACAACTAACCCCCCATCTGTTCTCTCACACTTGCAATTACACACACCCAACTACGCCCCCATTATAGTGTTTGCCAAAAGGATCTGTTCTCTCACACTTGCAATTACACACACCCAACTACCCCCCATTGTAGTGTTTGCCAAAAGGATCTGTTCTCTCACACTTGCAATTACACACACCCAACTACCCCCCCATTGTAGTGTTTGCCTAAAGGATCTGCTCTCTCACACTTGCAATTGCACACAACCAACTACCCCCCCCATTGTAGTGTTTGCCAAAAGGATCTGTTCTCTCACACTTGCAATTACACACACAACTACCCCCATCTGTTCTCTCACACTTGCAATTACACACACCCAACTACCCCCCCCATTGTAGTGTTTGCCAAAAGGATCTGTTCTCTCACACTTGCAATTACACACACCCAACTACCCCCCCATTGTAGTGTTTGCCAAAAGGATCTGTTCTCTCACACTTGCAATTACACACACCCAACTACCCCCCCTTGTAGTGTTTGCCAAAAGGATCTGTTCTATCACACTTGCAATTACACACACCCAACTACCCCCCCATTGTAGTGTTTGCCAAAAGGATCTGTTCTCTCACACTTGCAATTACACACACCCAACTACCCCTCCATTGTAGTTTTTGCCAAAAGGATCTGTTCTCTCACACTGGCAATTGCACACACCCAACTACTCCCCCTATTGTAGTGTTTGCCAAAACGATCTGTTCTCCCACACTTGCAATTACACACACCCAACTACCCCCCAATTGTAGTGTTTGCCAAAAGGATCTGTTCTCTCACACTTGCAATTACACACACCCAACTACCCCCCCATTGTAGTGTTTGCCAAAAGGATCTGTTCTTTCACACTTGCAATTACACACACCCAACTACCCCCCCCCATTGTAGTGTTTGCCAAAAGGATCTGTTCTCTCACACTTGCAATTACACACACCCAACTACCCCCCAGTTGTAGTGTTTGCCAAAAGGATCTGTTCTCTCACACTTGCAATTGCACACACCCAACTACCCCCCCATTGTAGTGTTTGCCAAAAGGATCTGTTCTCTCACACTTGCAATTACACACACCCAACTACCCCCCCCATTGTAGTATTTGCCAAAAGGATCTGTTCTCCCACACTTGCAATTACACACACCCTACTACCCCCCGGTGTATTGTAGTATTTGCCAAAAGGATCTGTTCTCCCACACTTGCAATTACACACACCCTACTACCCCCCCATTGTAGTGTTTGCCAAAAGGATCTGTTCTCTCACACTTGTAATTACACACACCCAACTACCCCCCCATTGTAGTTTTTGCCAAAAGTATCTGTTCTCTCACACTTGCAATTACACACACCCAACTACCCCCACATTGTAGTGTTTGCCAAAAGGATCTGTTCTCTCACACTTGCAATTGCACACACCCAGCTACCCCCCCCATTGTAGTGTTTGCCAAAAGGATCTGTTCTCTCACACTTGCAATTACACACACAACTACCCCCCATCTGTTCTCTCACACTTCCAATTACACACACCCAACTGCCACCCCATTGTAGTGTTTGCCAAAAGGATCTGTTCTCTCACACTTGTAATTACACTCACCCAACTACCCCCCATTGTAGTTTTTGCCAAAAGGATCTGTTCTCTCACACTTGCAATTACACACACCCAACTACCCCCCCATTGTAGTGTTTGCCAAAAGGATCTGTTCTCTCACACTTGCAATTGCACACACCCAGCTACCCCCCCCATTGTAGTGTTTGCCAAAAGGATCTGTTCTCTCACACTTGCAATTACACACACAACTACCCCCATCTGTTCTCTCACACTTGCAATTACACACACCCAACTACGCCCCCATTATAGTGTTTGCCAAAAGGATCTGTTCTCTCACACTTGCAATTACACACACCCAACTACCCCCCATTGTAGTGTTTGCCAAAAGGATCTGTTCTCTCACACTTGCAATTGCACACACCCAACTACCCCCCCCATTGTAGTGTTTGCCTAAAGGATCTGCTCTCTCACACTTGCAATTGCACACAACCAACTACCCCCCCCATTGTAGTGTTTGCCAAAAGGATCTGTTCTCTCACACTTGCAATTGCACACACCCAACTACCCCCCCATTGTAGTGTTTGCCAAAAGGATCTGTTCTCTCACACTTGCAATTACACACACCCAACTACCCCCCCATTGTAGTGTTTGCCAAAAGGATCTGTTCTCTCACACTTGCAATTACACACACCCAACTACCCCCCCATTGTAGTGTTTGCCAGAAGGATCTGTTCTATCACACTTGCAATTACACACCCAACTACCCCCCCATTGTAGTGTTTGCCAAAAGGATCTGTTCTCTCACACTTGCAATTACACACACCCAACTACCCCTCCATTGTAGTTTTTGCCAAAAGGATCTGTTCTCTCACACTGGCAATTGCACACACCCTATTGTAGTGTTTGCCAAAACGATCTGTTCTCCCACACTTGCAATTACACACACCCAACTACCCCCCAATTGTAGTGTTTGCCAAAAGGATCTGTTCTCTCACACTTGCAATTACACACACCCAACTACCCCCCCATTGTAGTGTTTGCCAAAAGGATCTGTTCTTTCACACTTGCAATTACACACACCCAACTACCCCCCCCCATTGTAGTGTTTGCCAAAAGGATCTGTTCTCTCACACTTGCAATTACACACACCCAACTACCCCCCCAATTGTAGTGTTTGCCAAAAGGGTCTGTTCTCTCACACTTGCAATTGCACACACCCAACTACCCCCCCATTGTAGTGTTTGCCAAAGGATCTGTTCTCTCACACTTGCAATTACACACACCCAACTACCCCCCCCATTGTAGTGTTTGCCAGAAGGATCTGTTCTCTCACACTTGCAATTACACACACCCAACTACCCCCCCATTGTAGTGTTTGCCAAAAGGAACTGTTCTCTCACACTTGCAATTACACACACCCTACTACCCCCCCGGTGTATTGTAGTAGTTGCCAAAAGGAACTGTTCTCTTACAGTTGCAATTACACACACCCTACTACCCCCCATTGTAGTGTTTGCCAAAAGGATCTGTTCTCTCACACTTGCAATTACACACACAACTACCCCCCCACACACACACACACCCAACTACCCCCCCATTGTAGTGTTTGCCAAAAGGATCTGTTCTCTCACACTTGCAATTACACACACCCAACTACCCCCCCCATTGTAGTGTTTGCCAAAAGGATCTGTTCTCTCACACTTGCAATTACACACACACACTTGCAGGATTCATACCCCTACCTTACTATGTCGCAACATGTGAGAGAGACGCATTAGCGAAGTGCACTATTCGGATTACTAGGAGGTTCCTCTTCTCCGGCTATACTTATACGGTGCTGACATTATCAGTGTTTGGAAAGGGTAATGTGCATCATGTAGTGTGATCTCCTGATTGCCAAAACTAACATGTTTTTATACAGAATTTCACACACACAAACTCCCCACATCTAAACACACACACACTTGCAGGTTTCAAACACCTACCTAACTATGTTTTGACACTTGAGACAGATGCTTTAGCAGAGCACGCTGTTCGGATTACTGGGAGGTGTATCTTCTCCAGGTGTATGTATAGGGTGCTGACATCATCAGTGTTTGGAAAGGGTAATGTGCATCATGTAGTATGATCTCCTGATTGCAAAAAAGCACATATCTTTCATACAGAATTGCACACACACAAATTGCCCACATCCAAACATACACACGTGCCATTTGCAGGTTTCAAACTCCTACCTAACTATGTTATGACACTTGAGAGAGACGCATTAGCAGAGTGCGCTATTCGAATTACTGGGACGTTTTTCTTCTCCGCTGTACTTATAGGGTGCTGACATCATCCGTGCTTAGATAGAGGAATGTGCATCCTGTAGAGTACTTTCACAGTTGCCAAAAGGGACATCTCCCTCACACAGACTTGCACACACACTAACCCCCCTCCACACACACTGGGCAGTTGCAGGATTTAAACCCCTACCTAACTATGTTATGACACTCGTGACAGATGCATTAGCAGAGTGCACGATTCAAATTACTGGGAAATTTCCCTTCTCCTGCTGTACTTATAGGGTGCTGACATCATCCGTGCTTAGATAGGGGAATGTGCATCCTGTAGAGTGCTTTCACAGTTGCCAAAAGGGACATCTTCCTCACATAGACTTGCACACACATCAACCCCGCTCACCCACACACACAGACACACACACACATTGAGCATTTGCATGGTTCGAACTCCTACCTACCTATATTATGACACTTGAGGGAGACGCATTAGCAGAGCTCGCTATCTGAATTACTGGGCATGTGGTTTGCACCTGCAGTATTTATAGGGTGCTGACAACTTTATTTCTACAGAGGTATGTACATCTAGTACTACCTGTCAGGTGGGGGATAGCATATATATGCATTTGCAGCCACCTACGTCAGGGTCAGATATGCACATTGCACTGGCAGGTTATGTTCTATACCAAGCTTTGTGACCACAGGACCTGTAACACACAACACAACCAGTCCAGAACACCACTCCCACATCCAGGACATACACTTTGCTTCCCTGGGAACAGTGCCGGGATATGCAGGTGTTCACATACACCATTCCAGTTGTTAACATCAGGTACAGGCATATTGTGTGTGAGAACTACTCAGGCCTCTACCACCTTACCCTATAGCCACTACAATTTGTGGGTCCATGTGCTATGGCAGAACCACACACCACAGCCACATGGGGGAATACATATTGCACCTGTCCATCTGCAACATGGGTACTCACTGTTCCACACCAGAGGTAGACCACCATTGTTGATATCTGACCATACCCACCTTTCCCTGGACATCCATATCCCATCCCCACCCCCAGGCAAGGTTGTCACTGCACACAAACTGTATTTAGCACAAGCAGACTCTACACTTGTGAAGACTGGGGTGGATGACTTCAAAGGACACATGCTGGGGTACTATACTGGCCACTCTGCGTAATCCTTGACAATTGCATTCTATGAGCATGTGTAAGGTTTGCATTGATTATGCTATCCCACATATACCCATGACTGCTGCACAACAAGACACCTGTCAGGTGTACACCAGCCATATATGAGCCATCCAACAGGCAGAGTGAGCTAATACATTGCAGAGCTGTAGCCCACAGAGGGAGGACATCTGTGAACAGTTCCGGCACGACACTTCATTCCCACATAATCATCACAACACAGTGTTGACAGTGGAATTGTCCAGACAATGCAAATAGGGCTCTCCTCAGTCTGTTATTGATGGCCACTTACTGTTAGAAGTCCTCTGCAACCCTCTTCCAGCACACACCAACAACATGGCTGTGGCTTAGCACATTCAAACCCTGGGATCTCCACTGTGCCCCTGCTTGACAGAGGCACAGCTCACTAGCCTCACAAGTTGCCTTATGTGACATAATTTACAGTGGCACAGTAGCCTACTGTACTGGGGATGCAGATTCCAAGCACACTTTGGCTAAGCTGTCATTCCCTAGGGCAACAAGCCTAGTATTGACCTCTACACCCATATGTTCAATTGTCAGATGCA
Source organism: Protopterus annectens (assembly GCF_019279795.1). Taxonomy (NCBI): domain Eukaryota; kingdom Metazoa; phylum Chordata; order Ceratodontiformes; family Protopteridae; genus Protopterus; species Protopterus annectens. The sequence goes on from NC_056741.1 coordinate 512,136,439, forward strand.
CAATATTTGTTGTGCTGTTATATTGTTTGCAGGTCTTTATTGCCATAGCATTCCCTGTTCCTATGAACAACTTGTGTATCTGTGGAAGATGTTTGAATATGAGGGCGATCAACTAAATCACTTATGTCTCTGTAGTCATTTACTGTGTGCACTGGGCAGATTGCTGTGTTGTGGTTGGTTCCTGGAATGACACATACAAATACCAGATATGTGTGGCCAACTGCTAAACGGAGATATGGCCTAAGTGTGTGAGCATGCCCAGTTCAGCCTTTCCATGGCATGTTGTCTGACATATGCCTCATTTATCAAAGTGTGCGAGCATGCCCAGTGTGAGCTTTCCATATGTTGAACTCTGAAGTCCACCACATATTTGGGTGTGTGTGAACTTCAACAATATCTCACGTTTATGGTTGTTTGTTGGGTGTCATGTTGTGTACTAACTGGCCAACTGCTTCGTGTCTGCCACAACAGGGATTATACTGTGCCTGCAGGGATTGCATGGGATACTTTGCATACAGTTGTCAACATCCTTTCATAATGACCTAACACTGTAGTACCGTATAGTGTACTGGTTCAGTACTTTCACTGTGGTGGACAGTATCCTGGGCTTTAGTCCTATCACTGCTTGACATCTTCATAGTGAGCACAACAGACTGTGTACGGGCCAGTTGTGCACATATGACCATGTTGCATTATGTTCAGATATGGACTACCTACACCAGGATTGTCCAACATTGGTAGTGTATTCCACAACATAGGTGGACATTGGCAAACACTAGCAATGTTCCCTAGGCCATTTCTGATGCTAGTCACAGGGTGTGTTTGTCCTTCGACACACATTGTAACTGGAGTTTGCCATGACATATGTCATGGTTAGTATACTGTGCCTCCGTCTACCTCTGACATAACAGTGATACCCAGGATTAACCTACCATTTCCCATCCACTCATCAGGATTCCTCTTGAGGGGTGTCGATAGGTGACTCTCTGGCTAACCTGTACTGGGAGTTTACTCAAGAGTGGGGGTGCCTTCTGTGTTATGGATCATTCTGTACAGCTTGTCCTATGTATGTCAGTGCTGGGGTTCAGGTCTCTCATGTGCATTGCTCACTGCCATTCAGATTGTACAAGGTGCAGCATGTTCATTGATTCCAGCTTGGACATGGCTTCATACATCAGGCACAGCTTGCCTCTGGCTGGGCAGTATGGCAGTGTGTGGAGCTGCAGTTTGTTTACTCAGGCAACACATGGCATCTGTTCATGCTCTTTGCTACTCCTGGTGGGGTACTGTTGTGGACTTTACAGTTGATGGAGGTGTCTGTTGAGGTATATCCCACAGGGGCTATTGTAGTCAATTGTGACGCTGATGAAGGATGACTGCAGAGCCACAGTGACCTCCCCTTATCTACATCTGACAACCTTCATGATTTGGTGGGTATATGGTATGTTTCTGCGAACACTACAGCCACATGTTGTCCAGTGCAGGATATCTATCACCTTGTGTCCCCAGGTCTCTCATTACATGTTAGATACGTAATGGGTTAACACCTGTGTGGTAATTTGTGGGCACTTACTGTATATCCACGATGCTTGTCTATACACAGTTCTGCAATTAGCTTGCTGACATGGCTATGGCTCCAGTTGTCTGTTTCTAGGTGGCCCTTTTGTGGGTTGCTTGTGTCAGCTGGGGGTCGGATATGGTGGGCTGTTTGTACTCCTCTGCATACATGTTCAGTCACAGTCCTTCCATGTTGGCCTGTACCTATGGGACATATATACGGAACGGGGGGGGGGTCCCAGGACCAAGCCTTGTGGGATGCCACTCATATCTGCTTTGTAGTCTGACATGGATGCAGCACGTCTGACCATGTCAGTTCTGTCCTTGGTCTGGTTTGCAACCCCTCTACTGACATAGGGGTATATATTCAAGCTGGTGAACATATCCATACTGAACTCGTAGGGTATTGTCTGGAAGCATATGCACGGTCCAGCTACGCTGTGTGGACCACATTGCCCTCATCAATGACCTTAATGATGGTTTCAAATGGGTCAAACATGTTTAGGGGCAGGATCTGCAGTTACAACAGCCACACTGTGTAGGGCTCGGTATCAGTAGGTCCATGATAGCTTTATGTCTGCGGTTCATACTGATCCTTTCCATAGCTGTGCAGACCAAGCTTGTCAGGATCCTGGGGTGGTAGTTTGCAGTATCCATTCAGGCAACACCTTTGTTGTGAAGGACCACTGTTGTTGTACACTGCTCTTTGGGTACATATCCTGTGGTAAGGCTGACATTGGGCAGAAGTGTGATTTGGCATTCCATTATTCATGGAGTCCATGTTGGCCTCAGCCCAGGACACCATCACATACCTTTGCTGCTGTGTGTTTTGCTTTGCAGATGATGGCTGTTACCTCAGCATATGCAATGTCAGGGGACCAGCAGTCTGCTGGGATAGATATTTTGCATTCTGGGGGGGGGGGGTTGCACTGCACCTGTCAGGTTGTATGTTGGCAATATTTGTGTGTGTTTGGTATGTTGTTTGTAATATCTGTGTGATTCGGAGCATATCTGTGGATTCCCAACATGGTTCCTACCATCAGTTAAGTAAGCCTTGTGATTATCCTTAGTGTCCTGTACAATTTGTATCTTCATAGGTTCATGGGTTCATACTAGGCTATCCACCCTAGGGCATTAGTAAGCCAAGCCAGAGTGTGTATGTCTTTCGCCACCCCTTGCTATGTGACTATTATGGCCATTTATGATTTTCTTTACTGTGCCTCTGTCTGGATGTGACACAGTGAAGACCCCCAGTATACATGTATGACCATCCATCCACTTGGCAATATTCCTGTTGAGGGGTGTCAGTGAGGGGCTCTGCCTCACATGGATTGGGATCCTGTTTCTGGGTGTGGGGAGCCTCTGGGTTATGTATCTGTCCCTCCAGCACATCCTATTTCATTATGTGTTGAGGTTGACATCTGTCACTCTCACAGCTCCAATGGCTTTGATTTCCTGTGGTGGAGCATGTCCATTACTCCTGTGTTGGACATGGCCTTGTACAACAGACATACAATGCCTCTGTGTAGGCAGTCTGTGACTGCATTCAGCTGGGGTGTCTACAGCCAGGCAGCATATGACATATATTTGACACCCTTTATCCTCTTGGTGGGGAACCTTTGAGGTCTTCAGAACTGCTGCTGGTGTCAGGTACGGTACATCCCATATGTGTCATTGTACTAGATTATGGGTCTGATAAGGGAACAGTACAGGGGCACAGTGACCTCTGTTGATGTAGATGTGAATCCTTTCATGATACGGTGTCCAATATCGACAGTCTTCCTAGCCACATTGGCATTGTGAGTGTCACATGACAGGTTACTGTCGACTTGTGTCCCTAGGTCCCTGATTACTCCTTGCATACATAATGGTTTACCACCTATGTAGTAATTTGTGAGTACCTTGTCTGGTATTTGGTGGGGCATTCATACTGTCCAGTGTCTTCAGGATGTCTGGGTGGGGTTCTTGTGTGTGAGAGTGTGGTCTGTCACATGCTACAGACTGTACAGCAGTTTTGACTACACTTAGGTGCACATGGGTGGTCTCCGCTGCTTCGTGCATTGTCAGTTACCTGGCCGTATGGGTGTCTGTGCTGCATATGGATACTCCCCCTCCTTTGATGTTTTGGTCCAGGTGTTGGGGCCATAACACATGATATGTGGTATAACCTGGTAGTGCTGGTGTGCTATCAGTAGACTTGCAGCAGGCTTCTGTCACTGCACAGACATCAATGTTCTCCATACTAGGAAGTGCCTCAGGGGCATGCATATTGCAATTTACACATCTGGCATTGGTCAGCATTACCCTTATGTTTCTTACCACTTATGTTTTCTAGGGTGGTGGGTCAGTCTTTTTGGCCTTGCCTACATATGGCTCTATGGAGGTGGCAAAGGCCTTATCCAGTATCCAGATGCCCAGGGGTAACAGGTGCAAGCCATCCCTGGACCAGCAGCATGGCTTGTCATGCATGACATCTCAAGCAGACAGACATTAGACCCTCTTGGACTGACAGCTGTAACTGTGCCACCTGTTAAAGCTGATCATTCTGTGTTTGTACTGTGGCATCATTCTTGGTGAGGGTTGGATGCTGCAAACGGCCAGTGTCATACCGGCCTGGGGTACATACTCAGAGAGCTCATCCATGTCTCTTTTCATGTAGCCCAGGGAGGTACATCTCAGGTCATTCACACCAGCATGGACAATGAGTGCATCATATTTCTGCTTGCTTTGGGGTGACCTGCGTACTTGTGTTATGTGGCATATTGTGGCAGCCTACAGGCAGCTTACTGTACCCTTTCCCTTGTTCAGTCTGGTGAGTGGGACAGCAGTGTGTCTGCCTATACAGACACCTATTACAACTGTATCAGGCATGTTGTTTCTCCTTCTGGCCTGTGACTGTTTGGCACACCAGCTTTGTGTACTATGTGTTGCATGTGCTATGTTTGGAGGTTGTGGTTGCTTGGGATCTGCTTTGGAGGCTTCTGTTGGTGTGGTGTGTTTGTAATTAGGGCCTCCGGGAATGTTTTTTTGTGTTTATGTGTTTGGTGTACAGTTGTGATAGGTCTATGTGGGACTGGGTTTGTGGTGTATGTGGTTACCTTCTCCTCCTGACTAGTTTTGACAGTACTGAGTTGGGGGAGCTCAGCCTCTGGTTTGGATACATGGTTGCATCTCTCACATATATTTGTATTTATTGGGGGGAGTTGTGGGTTGTCTGTGTACTTGGGCCAGGTGTCACATTGCCTCTGGATTCACAGATTCTACTTGTTAAGGCTGGCCTTAGTGGATTGTATGTGTGGACATATTTTATTGCCATACTACTGATCAGTGATTACTTCCCTTTTTATGTCTGCTCTATCATGTAGTAGCTTCCTCATTGTCTTGCATGGTTTGGTAATGGCTGGAGTCCAGCATGCCAGATGCCTGCGTGTATGGCATTGTGTCTTGTTGTTATTTGTGATTGCATACTCCAAGCATTCCTGTCTGTGTTCATGGAATGCCTGTATAACATGTTCTACGGTGTGTCCCATATTCTGCACTTGCACAGGGCCTTTCATGGATTACATCAGTTTGGAGGGGTGCAACCTATGCTTTACACATGTTTTTCACTGTGGTTTTCTGGCCAGGGACTGTGGTCAGGATGTGTATAGCCAGTGTGATTACTCTATGGTCTGGTCTTACCAGTGAGGGATACACTTCTCATCTTGCCATCCAGTACACATGTTGCTGATTATCACATCCAGTATGCTTACCCCTCTTGTGGGAGTGGTACGTTGTTCCTGGGCATTTTGGTTTATGGATTATGGGAACTTTTCTCCTACTGTGTTGGTGTTAGTATAATGCTCCCAGTGTATGTCTGGGTATTTTCAGTCAGGCAATATAATGTGGTTTGGGGGGCTTGATATATTCATGTATTCCAACATAGGCCAGGTGCAATTCCTGGTATTAGGACAGTAGTCTGCAGCAGGCTATATACTGGGAGGCAGTTTTATCCATTGGTATTTGACCATGGCTAATCCATGCTGCTTCTTGTTGTGGTACCAACATGGGAGTGTGGTTATCATTGACATTTATTGCTAGTCACCCTCCTTTTGTAGCTTGTTCCATATTTTGTGGCTGTACAGCACAGTATGAGGTGTAACCTGGTAGTGTTAGGGTGCTGATGTGAGCCTTGACCCAGTTTGCTATTACAGGACTGATATCAACATTCTCCATACTGTGTGTGTTTACAGTGCACACATCTTGCTGTTTATACTTCTGGCATTGGGTAGCATTACATCTAGGTTCCTATCCCTTGTGGTACCTATGAAGGTAGGTTTGTGTTTTGAGACTTACCTATTCAGGGCATGCTGTGGGTACTGACAGCCTTTGCCAGTATCCATGGGGCCTGGACTGATAGGTGCACACCACCCCTAGCAGGTGGTAAATCATGTCATGCTCCGCATGTCTTCCCAGGCTGAAACACATTGGCTCCCCTTTGACTAACTGCATTACTTCTGCCAGTTATTGCAGTTGATCATCCCATCATCATTTTGTGGTTTCATGCTTGGTGAGGGTGGATGTTAGTCAGGGTTCTCAGGTGTGCATATAGTACATGGTGTTACATTACTTAACACATGGCATTCATGCCTCAGGTGGTGCTGCAGGGCTGCCTCTGTCAGATGCGCATATTACACTCCCTGTACATGTTTGTGAGCAGGTCATGTCATTTTAGGCATCCCTGTTATTATTTGAGTGAGTCAGAGGGGGTATCATTCCCAGGGTTCCTACTGAGCCAGTGTATGTGCTATGCGTTGCCTCTTTGCCAAGGCCAGGGCATACTGGGCACACCGCCTTCTGCCTACTGGGGCAGGCTCAGGTTGTTCCTCCTCCGAGTCATGCTCTGCCTGTGATGGCCTTGGCAATGATGGGGGGCTGTTTGGCCCAGCCCTATGCTGGTCCTGCTGCAGCTGTTTTCGCAAAATCATATTATGTAGCATAGCACATACCATGACAATTTGGGTACATGTAGTTGGTGTGTCCAGACACCAGAACCATGACTTGAGCAGCACAAACAGACGCTCTACTACATTACGTGTTTGTGCATGTGCCTCATTATGGCGTTCCTGTTCAGGTGTGTGTGCGTTTCTGATGGGTGTCATCAGCCACGGCTCCAGTGCATAACCTGCATCCCCCACTAGGTGTCCGTGTGGGATGTACCCATTGGCAAATGTCTGGTACAGCTGCGTCAAATGCCAGATGTGGGAATCATGGTAGCTCCCAGGGCAGCCAGCACACACATTCATTATTATGCCCTGGGCATCACACATGACCTGGCAGTTGATGGAGGGGAAGCCCTTGCGGTTAATGTAGGCCTTACCCCGCTCACCGGCTGGTGCTTTGATGCATATGTGTGTGCAGTCTATTGCACCCACTACCTCAGGGTATTCCGCTATTTGCTGGAAGAGATGCATATTGCTGTCCAATACCTCACGGGCATTGGGGAAATATACATGATCACCGACATGTGCTGACGTGGCATCCAGGAACTGGTGCAGTACCCTGGAGGTTGATGCCTGTGATATCCCCATCATATCACCAGTTGGTCTTTGGAAGGTACCTGTTGCTAGTATTCTTAGGCCAACACATACCTTGGTTTCCACTGGGATGGGTTCCCCTCTGTTGGTTCTGTGTGTGAGGCGTGGCCTGCACAGCTCAACAATTTGCTGCAAGAGCTCTCTGTCTACTCTATAGCGCTCTACTATCTCCAGCTCATGTAACCCATGGTAGGTGACCCTGGGCCTGTACACTCTTCTCCGTCTCTTCACTGTGGGTTGTCTGGCACCATCTGCATTGTCTCCACCCTAAGAAAGTTGCCTATGTCTCATTATGACAGCTATGGCAGCCCCTAACATTTCTGCTCTGAGTGAAACTTTTTCAGTTTTCACTTCTAATAGCTTACTCCTGTCTTGCAGTGTCTCTTGAGAGAAACATCCTTCACTGCTGTTTGCAGAGTTTTAAGTGCTGGGCTCGGCTACTATTCTGCCTGTGTAATTGTCTGCTTCTAATTGTTTTCACCTGCTAGCTCCAACAGTATTCCCTGCTAGCTTCCTACTAATTCTGTTGCTTCCTTTTTCCTTTCTGTTTCCTCAGGGAGGGAGCAGCGTGCATACCAGCAGAAACATGCTCACAGTGGCTTACACGCACCACACATGCTTACATGGTTCAGGATCTGCCTATTCGGGTTAAAACACGCGCACACCAGCACAAACAGTGTTAAACATCTGCCAGCAGACTCCCACATGCTCAGTCTGCCTTACACGCGTGCACACTGCCCTACCCACGCCTCATGGCGTGCACATGTGCGCATGCACGCCCAGCAAGAAACTTTGGTGTAAGAAACAGTTTACACCTTCCATTTCTTGACTTTCCCATGCTTATCTTGTGGCACTCCTTTTTCCCTGATCTGTGTCTGTCATCTGTCATGTTACACTGACCTCCAAAGAACTGCATTTCTTTCTACCATTCCCCCCTGTGATGTCACCTATCTCCTACTCTATTCCTCCCCCTTATGTATCTCTTACACTACTCAGACTATGCTCATTTGCTATGTGACTGTGGGATTCAGTATCCTAACCCTCATTTACATGAGATTGCCTACTAATGCTTAGTTACATGTCTTAGACTCAGCTTCCCCCCTTAGCAACCACTACACGGTGGCCATGTTGTTTTTGGTCTGCTGGTCCCTGCATTGTCATTCCATGTATTGCATAAAACCCACATTTGTGGGTTTATAACCTTCATTTTTATGTTTTATACAGCGCATCGGGTTACCTTGCCAATGGCCACATATTTGGCCATTGGCATGCTGCCTGACACATATGCACCCTTTATTTGGAGCTGACATGGCTCCATTGTGATTTTTGCAGAAACGTACTCAGTTGTCAACTGAGTACATTTCTGCAGCTAAAACGTCTCTTACACGGGCTGGTTTCTGCTTTGTGGATCACTAATATACCTCATTTGCATACCTTTTGGCTGCAAGTGAGTTATTTAGCATATCCACGCCCAGTCCGTGTAAGAGACGTTTTAGCTGGTCTCTTACATGGAGTTTAGGGCTGTTCCTGGATCGCGAGGCTTGCATGGAGTGTTACACGTCTCTTACACTCCGTGCAAGCCTTTGTGAATCCTGCCCAATGTCTTGTTGCTATGAATATATTTACATGCAGTACAACGTCTGCATGGAAAAGTGCCAACATGTGTAGGCAAATCAAATCTATTAGGTTCTGTTCTATAACATAAATGTTGTTTTAAAAACTTGTTATTCCTGAAAGAAAATAATGGAGTTTCACTGATTATATTAGTCAACTCTGGTACTTCTTGAAGTAAATGCCAATTTCTCTTTATAATCTTTGTATTTTCATTAACATTGCTAGAATATTGAAAAACTGCTCGAAAATTATTAGTGTCTGTAGTATGAGTGTCTCTGTCTTCTCTATCTGTCATAGTTGTAAAATAAGGTCTGCATCTGCTATTTCTTAATTTCCATGCTTCAGTGATAGTCTTGTCTATCTCTCCTGTTGCATAGCCCCTATCTAGAAACTCTAACTTCAAATTTGCAAGGGCTACTTTAGCATCATCATCCTTATTATGTAGGCGCAGAACTCTAAATACCTGTCCTTTCAGTGTAATTCTAGGAATATGCCTAGGATGCATACTTGTTTTGTGTAATAATGCAGTCTTCCTATTAGGTTTTTGGTAAATGCTACTAATAATTTCATTACAATCAGATTTTCTGACTTTAACATCAAGAAAGTCAATTTCTAAATCTGAGCTATTAAAAGTAAATCTTAAAAACTCAGTATTACTATGCAAATAGTCTATGAGTTTCTTAAGTTCATTGTCATTTCCATTCCATAACATAAAAACATCATCAACAAAATGGACGTACCACAACACTTGTGCAAAAAAGGGGTTACTATCAATAAATATAGAAAGTTGTTTCCAGCACACCAATGCCAAGTTGGCGTAGCTATTTGCACATGCAGTGCCCATAGCTACACCAACCTTTTGCAAATAAAATTAATTTTCAAATACACAGACATTATTTTTGGGTCTATATTATATCATCGAATGCTTAAAAAAGCCAACGCTGATTGATCGATCTAATTTAAGCGAAAGCTTACAATCTCAAACTGTCAGATCAGCGATTTTTTTCCCCAGGGAAAAAAATTGCTGATCCAAAACACATACACACAACACAAGCACACCAAACAAACAGAAATCCACACACATACACCTAAAATCTGATACCTAACCCTACACTAAACTATGCACACACCACTAACTACCCACTTAACTTAACCCAAACCCTAACCCTAACCCTAAGGTCCATCACTATCACACACTCACCTCACCCACTCCCTAACCCTAACTCACTTAAATCCACCCTAACCCTCATGTCCACTCAATCGCACACACACCTATCCCGAGCCCTAACCCTGACTCACCTAAATCACCCTAACACTCACATCCACACAATCGCACACTTACCTGAATCCGACCGGTAACTTTCCACCATAACACTGAAAATACCGAAGCAACAGAAATGGACATCCGAATTCTTTCCCTAGGAAAAAATTTGAGTTTCTGCTGCTTCGATATTTTGCAGTTTCACGAAAATAAGTTTGATCAATCAGCGTTCGCTTTTTTAAGCATTCGAGGATATAATATAGACCCTTATTTTCTAAAATAATCTCCAAAAGACTACAAATTAATTTAATTCTCTTATTGTCACAACATCTATTCACTGTTAAAAATTCTCTAACTTTGTCTATTCCCCATAAATTAGGTATACAAGTAAACAATGATTCTATGTCCATGGTAACAAAAATTAAGTTATCTCCCTGTCCCAGAGTCATTATTCTATTATGTAGACATTCTAAAAATATCTTAGTGTCTTGAAGAATAGTGTAGCATTCATCTAAAAAAAACATGCAAAGTTCCTTCTACAAAAATGGACAATGGCTCAGTGCAGCAGCCAGTTCCGGATATGATAGGTCTCATGGTTGGAATAACAGCATTTTTATGCATTTTCGGAAGACCATGTATTTTTGGTATAACAGGGTTCTCAGTAGTAAAATATTTAAATAATGATTCATCAATCAAATTAGTAATTAAAAAATCAAAATTAAAAAATACACCCTGTCTATAATCCCATTGACCATCGTTCTGTTAATACATTGATATACTTGTGTATTCAATAACAAATTTCTCATTTGAGAAATATAAAGGTCTCTATCCAGTAATACAATGCCCCCACCTTTGTCAGCTTGTTTAACCTCTACAGAACGCATATTCTTTAGTTGCTGCAAAGCTCTATATTCATCATTAGACAAATTGCAAAACATGTTTTTAGTTGTCTGCATATCCAATTCCCTAAAGCCAGTCTCACAAACATCTATGAAAGTTTGTATCCCTGGTAAGAACACAGGAACAAAAGTAGTAGGTCTTTTATAAATGGTAACAATGTCACTCGTTTGAAACAATGGGCAGGATTCACGAAGGCTTGCACGGAGTGTAAGAGACGTGCAACACTCCATGCAAGCCTCGCGATCCAGGAACAGCCCTAAGCTCTGTGTAAGAGACCAGCTAAAACGTCTCTTACACGGACTGAGCGTGGACATGCTAAATACCTCACTTGCATCTGAAAGGTATGCAAATGAGGTATATTAGTGATCCACGAAGCAGAAACCAGTCCGTGTAAGAGACATTTTAGCTGCAGAAATGTACTCAGTTGAAAACTGAGTACGTTTCTGCAAATTCTACAACGAAGCCATGTCAGCTCCAAAAAAAGGTTGCATATGACTCAGGCAGCATGCCAATGGCCAAATATGTGGCCATTGGCAATATAACCCGATGCCAAAATAATAAAATTATAATTTTTTTAACCCAGCGCAGCCCCGCGCAAACGGGCTGCACTGTATAAAAACATAAAAAAGAAGGTTATAAACCCACAGATGTGGGTTTCATGCAATACATGGAATGACAATGCAGGGACCAGCAGACCAAAAACAACATGGCCACCATGTAGTGGTTGCTAAGGAGGGAAGCTGAGTCTAAGACAAGTAACTAAGCATTAGTAGGCCATCTCATGTAAATGAGGGTACAGATACTGAATCTCACAGTCACATAGCAAATGAGCACAGTCTGAGTAGTGTAAGAGATACATAAGGGGGAGGAATAGAGTAGGAGATAGGTGACATCACAGGGGGGAATGGTAGAAAGAAATGCAGTTCATTGGAGGACAGTGTAACATGACAGATGACAGGCACAGATCATGGAAAGAGGTGTGCCACTAGATTAGTCATGGAAAGTCAAGAAATATAAGGTGTACACTGTTACTTACACCAAAGTTTCCTGCTGAGTGTGCATGCGCACGTGTGAGCACCATGAAGCGCGAGTAGGACAGTGTGCGCGCGTGTAAGGCAGTCTGAGCATGTGGGAGCAAGTTGGGAGATGTTTAACACTGTTTGCGTGGGTGTGCGCACGTGTAGGGCAGGCTGAGTATGTTGCAAGCTGTTGGCAGACGTGTAACAGTGTTTGCGCGGGTGTACGCGTGTTTTAACCAGAATAAGTAGATTCTGAACCGTGTAAGCACATGTGTGTGCGTGTAAGCCACTGTGAGCATGTTTCTGATAGTATGCACGTTGCTCCCCCCAGAGGAAACAGAGCGGAAAAAGGAAGCAACAGAATTAATAGGAAGCTAGTCGGGATAACTGCTGAAGCTAGTAGGTGAAAACAATTAGAAGCAGGCAATTACACAGGCAGAATAGTAGCCCAGCCCAGCACTTAAAACTTTGCAAACAGTAGTGCAGGATGTTTACAAAGGTATAGCGTTAGAAGAAAGCTCAGCGTTCTCGGTAGGACTGCTGTATCACTGTATTACTGCTGGCATACCAAAAGAAACGAATCCAAGGTCCATAAACGCTAAAATGTAGTTTATTGATGCAAAAACCAGTTGAAACGTCGACCTAGGTTTCGTTCGTATCTCCGAACTTCTTCAGAACAATTAAAACAATACAAGGACCTCTTAAATACTTGACTAAAGTTACAATTAGTGCCTCAATTATTCAATTGACTTCCCGCCAAAAAATTATATATATACACACATACATACAACCAGCAGCATCTAACAACCCACATACTGTCTTACCTATGCAATATAAATTATTAAAATTCTAAATGTGCCTAAAAACAATATATACAATATACATAAAACGTTAGAAACATTGAAAATGTATCTATCTGCTCACAGTATAATATGACCCTATTAAAAATTGTGTAAAGTCATGCTAAATGCAAAAACACTACAAGCTGCTCATAATTTATAATTTACATTACCACAAGATGTACACATGGAAAAATAAATAAAAACAAAATCAGTAACCTTTTATATTGTTAAGCCATAAAATGGGTTTTATACTGATATATTCATTAAGTCCAGGGGACTGATGAGCATTAAGGTATATTTGCATCCTTAATTCTAAAAAATCCAGGTTAAATTTTGTAACTTTACCCTGTGCGTCAAAATTCAAATGTGATACACCAAAAAACTTAAAGGAATGATCTACATATTGATTTATATGTCTGGCTAAGGCGTTAGTTGTTTTGTGATTTTTGATATCCAATAAATGTTCCTTAACTCTGTCTCTTAAGTGCCTACTCGTCTTGCCAACATAAAAACTTTCACATTGTTGGCAGACGGCAATATACACAATATTGGTGGTGTAACAGTTGATGTATTGACCTATATTTATATTCTGATTGTTAACTGTCACCACTCTATCTACATTTATCATATGTCTACATGTCGAACACCTACCACACTTAAAACTACCCTTGGGTTTATTGGAAAAATTCTTTGATTTGACGTTCAGGTTCTCAAAAAGTTCCTTAAATGATATATCTTTTCTATACACGTAAGTTACACACCCTTTAAAATTTTCCCCTATTGTTTTATCTGTGCTGATAAAATTCCAATTTTTATTCACTATATTTTTAATTTTAATTGCTATATCATTGTAAGTGGTGATATATAAGGGAATGTTGTTGCAAACAAATTTCCTAATGTCCACATGATCGCCAACTACACTATCAACTGATATAACTTCACTGGAATGCAATAAAGCTTTATAAAATCCTTTACATCTTTTGTCTAGTACTTCTTTAGCAATATTATTGCAAAGATCCTTTGGGTAACCTCTATTCAAAAATAAGGTAACAATAAAATTAACTTCCCGTTCAAAGTCCACCTCCTCACTGACCATTCTAGCCGCCCTCACCATCTGACCCTTTACCACTGCCTTCTTTTGGTGGTGAGGGTGCCAGCTGTCATAATGTAAATATGAGTTTGAGAAGGTGGACTTCCTGTGTATGTTGGAAACCAACTTGTTTCTACTTCTGTCATATGTCAAGCTAATGTCCAAATAACTAATACTTTCTTGACTAGTAACATATGTAAAATTTAGGAACCAAACACTACTATTGATATATTCCAAAAAACTGTTTAATATTACTTGGTCCCCTCTCCAAATAATAAATAAGTCGTCCAAAAACCGACCATAAAACTGAACATATTTAAAATATTCTGAGTTAAATACGTAATTGGTTTCCCAAAATGTCAGGACAAAGTTAGCAAAATTGGGGGCACAAGCTGCCCCCATGGCTACTCCACTCATCTGTTTATAATGTGCCCCCTCAAAAAATATAAAGTTATTTTTCAAAACAACTTCCATTAACTTGACTATAACATTCACTTTATTCTGATCATATAATTTTGTGAAATATAGTTGTTCTTCCAACCACTCAAGCCCTCTATCGTGCGGTATGATGGTAAAAAGATTACACACATCCAAAGTAATGAATGTGTCCCCTTCATTAAGTTCTATTGATCTAATTTTACCCAAAAAGTCCCATGAATCCTTCAATATGTGTGGAAAAAACTTTATACCCGGTTTTAAATGGTAATCCAGGTATTGACTAATAAAGTGTGTTTTACTCCGCTTTCCGTCCACTATAGGTCTAAATTGCAAGTTGTCAAGGCCTTTATGTATTTTGGGGATTCCAAAAATCCCACTAGTAACTGGGTATTCATTCTTTAAGAATTGCCACTCCTGCTCATCTAACTCACCTTGGAATAGCATATCAAATAGTATGTTGTCTATTCTACTATACGCTATATTAATCTCATTCCTACTAACTTCTCTGTAGGTATTACCCAATAGTAAAGTGTTCATGTATGAAACATAATCATAGTGATCCACAATGACTATCCCACTTCCCTTATCGGGTTTCATAATTCTGATGTTATTAGCTTTCAATATACAACTCAAATTAAATTCTTCCTTGGTGGTCAGATTCTTATTATTAATACTAGCCTTGTTATATTCGGTAAAAGCGTTCCTGATGTCATTTTCGGTTACTTTCTCAAAAATAGCAACACCCTCATGCATTGGTGGATTATAGGTACTGGGTTTTGTCAATTTACTACCATTGTTATTAATGCCCCATGAGTTACCTTGGTATAAAATTTTGCTAACTTTGTCCTGACATTTTGGGAAACCAATTACGTATTTAACTCAGAATATTTTAAATATGTTCAGTTTTATGGTCGGTTTTTGGACGACTTATTTATTATTTGGAGAGGGGACCAAGTAATATTAAACAGTTTTTTGGAATATATCAATAGTAGTGTTTGGTTCCTAAATTTTACATATGTTACTAGTCAAGAAAGTATTAGTTATTTGGACATTAGCTTGACATATGACAGAAGTAGAAACAAGTTGGTTTCCAACATACACAGGAAGTCCACCTTCTCAAACTCATATTTACATTATGACAGCTGGCACCCTCACCACCAAAAGAAGGCAGTGGTAAAGGGTCAGATGGTGAGGGCGGCTAGAATGGTCAGTGAGGAGGTGGACTTTGAACGGGAAGTTAATTTTATTGTTACCTTATTTTTGAATAGAGGTTACCCAAAGGATCTTTGCAATAATATTGCTAAAGAAGTACTAGACAAAAGATGTAAAGGATTTTATAAAGCTTTATTGCATTCCAGTGAAGTTATATCAGTTGATAGTGTAGTTGGCGATCATGTGGACATTAGGAAATTTGTTTGCAACAACATTCCCTTATATATCACCACTTACAATGATATAGCAATTAAAATTAAAAATATAGTGAATAAAAATTGGAATTTTATCAGCACAGATAAAACAATAGGGGAAAATTTTAAAGGGTGTGTAACTTACGTGTATAGAAAAGATATATCATTTAAGGAACTTTTTGAGAACCTGAACGTCAAATCAAAGAATTTTTCCAATAAACCCAAGGGTAGTTTTAAGTGTGGTAGGTGTTCGACATGTAGACATATGATAAATGTAGATAGAGTGGTGACAGTTAACAATCAGAATATAAATATAGGTCAATACATCAACTGTTACACCACCAATATTGTGTATATTGCCGTCTGCCAACAATGTGAAAGTTTTTATGTTGGCAAGACGAGTAGGCACTTAAGAGACAGAGTTAAGGAACATTTATTGGATATCAAAAATCACAAAACAACTAACGCCTTAGCCAGACATATAAATCAATATGTAGATCATTCCTTTAAGTTTTTTGGTGTATCACATTTGAATTTTGACGCACAGGGTAAAGTTACAAAATTTAACCTGGATTTTTTAGAATTAAGGATGCAAATATACCTTAATGCTCATCAGTCCCCTGGACTTAATGAATATATCAGTATAAAACCCATTTTATGGCTTAACAATATAAAAGGTTACTGATTTTGTTTTTATTTATTTTTCCATGTGTACATCTTGTGGTAATGTAAATTATAAATTATGAGCAGCTTGTAGTGTTTTTGCATTTAGCATGACTTTACACAATTTTTAATAGGGTCATATTATACTGTGAGCAGATAGATACATTTTCAATGTTTCTAACGTTTTATGTATATTGTATATATTGTTTTTAGGCACATTTAGAATTTTAATAATTTATATTGCATAGGTAAGACAGTATGTGGGTTGTTAGATGCTGCTGGTTGTATGTATGTGTGTATATATATAATTTTTTGGCGGGAAGTCAATTGAATAATTGAGGCACTAATTGTAACTTTAGTCAAGTATTTAAGAGGTCCTTGTATTGTTTTAATTGTTCTGAAGAAGTTCGGAGGTACGAACGAAACCTAGGTCGACGTTTCAACTGGTTTTTGCATCAATAAACTACATTTTAGCGTTTATGGACCTTGGATTCGTTTCTTTTGGTATGCCAGCAGTAATACAGTGATACAGCAGTCCTACCGAGAACGCTGAGCTTTCTTCTAACGCTATACCTTTGTAGGTAATTTGGTTCTTGGTTTTGAGTGCAGGATGTTTCCCTTAAGAGTCACTGCAAGACAGGAGTAAGCTAATAGAAGTGAAAACTGAAAAAGCTGAACTCAGAGCAGAAATGTTAGGGGCTGCCATAGCTGTCATAATGAGACATAGGTGACTTGCTGAGGGTGGTGACAATGCAGATCGTGCCAGACAACCCACAGTGAGGAGACGGAGAAGAGTGTACAGGCCCAGGGTCACCTACCACGGGTTACATGAGCTGGAGATAGTAGAGCGCTATAGAGTGGACAGAGAGCTCCTGCAGCAAATTGTTGAGCTGTGCAGGCCACGCCTCACACAGAACCAACAGAGGGGAACCCATCCCAGTGGAAACCAAGGTATGTGTTGGCCTAAGAATACTAGCAACAGGTACCTTCCAGAGACCAACTGGCGATATGATGGGGATATCACAGGCATCAGCCTCCAGGGTACTGCACCAGTTCCTGGATGCCATGTCAGCACATGTCGGTGATCATGTAAATTTCCCCAATGCCCGTGAGGTATTGGCCAGCAATATGCATCTCTTCCAGCAAATAGCGGAATACCCTGAGGTACTGGGTGCAATAGACTGCACGCACATATGCATCAAAGCACCAGCCGGTGAGCGGGGTAGGGCCTACATTAACCGCAAGGGCTTCCGCTCCATCAACTGCCAGGTCGTGTGTGATGCCCAGGGCATAATAATGAATGTGTGTGCTGGCTGCCCTGAGAGTTACCACGATTCCCACATCTGGCATTTAACGCAGCTGCACCAGACATTTGCCAATGGGGACATCCCACATGGACACCTAGTGGGGGATGCAGGTTATGCACTGGAGCCGTGGCTGATGACACCCATCAGAAACGCACACACACCTGAACAGGAATGCCATAATGAGGCACACACACAAACACGTAATGTAATAGAGCATGTGTTTGGGCTGCTCAAGTCATGGTTCCGGAGTCTGGACACATCTGGTGGAGCTTTGCAGTACACACCAACTACATGTACCCAAATTGTCATCGTATGTGCTATGCTACATAATATGATCTTGTGAAAACAGCTGCAGCAGGACCAGCATAGGGCTGGGCCAAACAGCCCCCCACCATTGCCAAGGCCATCACAGGCAGAGCGTGACTCGGAGGAGGAACAACCTGAGCCTGCCCCAGTAGGCAGAAGGAGGCGTGCCCAGTATGCCCTGGCCTTGGCAAAGAGGCAACGCATAGCACATACACTGGCTCAGTAGGAACCCTGGGAATGATACCCCCTCTGACTCACTCAAATAATAACATGGATGCCTAAAATGACATGACCTGCTCACAAACATGTACAGGGAAGTGTAATATGCGCATCTGACAGAGGCAGCCCTGCAGCACCACCTGAGGCATGAATGCTATGTGTTAAGTAATGTAACACCATGTACTATATGCACACCTGAGCACCCTGACTAACATCCACCCTCACCAAGCATGAAGCCACAAAATGACGATGGGATGATCAAGTGCAATAACTGGCTGAAGTAATGCAGTTAGTTAAAGGGGAGCCAATGTGTTTCAGGCTGGGAAGAGATGCGGAGCTTGACATGATGCACCACCTGCTAGGGGTGGCGTGCACCTATCATGCCATGCCCCATGGATACCAGCAAAGGCTGTCAGTACCCACAGCATACCCTGAATATGTAAGTCTCAAAACACAAACCCACCTTCATAGGTTCTACAAGGGATAGGAACCTAGATGTAATTTTACCCAATAACAGATGTATAAACAGCAAGATGTGCGCAGTGTAAACGCACACAGTATGGAGAATGTAGATACCACTCCAGCCACAACAATCCAGAGGCAATGTGAATCCAGAGGCAATGTGACACCAGTACCAAGTACACAGACAACCACAACACCCCCCAATAAATACAAATATATGTGATAGATGCATCCATGTATCCAAACCAGAGGTTGAGCTCCACCAACTCAGTACTGTCAAAACTAGTCAGGAGGAGAAGGTAACCACATACACCACAAACCCAGTCCCACATAGACCTACCACAACTGTAAACCAAACACATAAACACAGACAAATATTCCCGAAGGCCTTAATTACAAACACACCACACCAACAAAAGCCTCCAAAGCAGATCCCAAGCAACCACAACCTCCAAACATAGCACATGCAACACATAGTACACAAAGCTGGTGTGCCAAACAGTCACAGGCCAGAAGGAGAAACAACATGCCTGATACAGTTGTAATAGGTGTCTGTATAGGCAGACTCACTGCTGTCCCACTCACCAGACTGAACAAGGGAAAGGGTAGAGTAAGCTGCTTGTAGGCTGCCACAAAATGCCACATAACACAAGTAAGCAGGTCAACCCAAAGCAAGCAGAAATATGATGCACTCAATGTCCATGCTGGTGTGAATTACCTGAGATGTACCTCCCTGGTCAACATCAAAAGAGACATGGATGGTCCCTCTGAGTATGTACCCCATGGCGGGATGACACTGGCTGTGTGCAGCACCCAACCCTCACCAAGAATGATGCCACAGTACAAACACAGAATGCTCATGTTTAACAGCTGGCACAGTTACAGCTGTCAGTCCAAGAGGGTCTAATGTGTGTCTGCTTGAGATGTCAAGCATGACAAGCCATGCTGCTGTTCCAGGGATGGCTTTCAGCTGTTACCTATGTGCGTCTGGATATGGGATAAGGCCTTTGCCACCTCCATAGAGCCATATGTAGGCAAGGCCAAAAAGACTACCCACCACCCTAGAAAACATAAGTGGTAGGAAACATAAGGGTAATGCTGACCAATGCCAGATGTGTAAACTGCAATATGCATGCCCCTGAGGCACTTCCCATTATGGAGAACATTGATGTCTGTGCAGTGACAGAAGCCTGCTGCAAGCCTAGTGATAGCACACCAGCACTACTAGGTTATACCACATATCATGTGTTATGGCCCCAACACCTGCACCAAAACATCAAAGGAGGGGGAGTATCCATATACAGCACAGACACCCATATTGCCAGGTAACTGACAATGCACAAAGCAGTGGACATCACCCATGTGCACATAACTGTAGTCAAAACTGCTGTACAGTCTGTAGCATGCGACAGACCACACTCTCACACACAAGAACTCCACCCAGATATCCGAAGACACTGGACAGTATGAATGTCTCACCAAATACCAGACAAGGTACACACAAATTACCACATAGGTGTCAAATCATTATGTATGCAAGGAGTAATCAGGGACCTAGGGACACAGGTCGACATTACTCTGTCATGTGACACCCACAATGCCAAAGTGGCTATGAAGACTGTCGATACTGGACACCGTATCATGAAAGGATTCACATCAACATCAACAGAGGTCACTGTGCCACTGTACTGTTCCCTTATCAGACCCATAATCTAGTACAATGACTCATATGGGATGTACCGTATGTGACACCTGCAGCGGTTCGGAAGACCTCATAGTTACCCCACCAACAGGATAAAGGGTGTGAAATATATGTCATATGCTGCCTGGCTGTAGACACCCCAGCTGACTGCAGTCACACACTGCCTAAACAGAGGCATTGTATGTCTGTTGTACAAGGCCATGTCCAACATAGGAGTAATGGACATGCTACACCACAGGAAATCAAAGCCATTGGAGCTGTGAGAGTCACAGATGTCAGCCTCAACACATAATGAAATAAGATGTGCTGGAGGGACAGATACATAACCCATAGGCTCCCCACACCCAGAAACAGGATCCCAATCCATGGTAGGTAGAGCCCCTCACTAACACCCCTCAACAGGAATATTGCCAAGCGGATGGATGACCGTACATGTATACTGGGGGTCCTCACTGTGTCACGACCAGACAGAGGCACAGTGAAGAACCTCATAAATGGCCATAATTGAACATAGCAAGGGGTGATGAAAGACACACACACTCTGGCTAGGCTTACTAATGGCCTAGGGTGTCTAGCCTAGTATGAACCCATGAACCTATGAAGATACAAAATGTACAGGACACTAAGGATAATCACAAGGCTTACCAAACTGATGGTAGGAACCATGTTGGGCATCCACAGATATGCTCCAAATCACACAGATATTACAAACAACATACCAAACACACACACATATTGCTAACATACAACCTGTCAGGTGTAGTGCAAACAACCCCCCCCCCCCGAGTGCAGAATACCTATCCCAGCAGACTGATGGTCCCCTGACATTGCAGATGCTGAGGTAACAGCCATCATCTGCAAAGCAGAACACACAGCAGCAAAGGTATGTGATGGTGACCTGTGCTGAGGCCAACATGGACTCCTAGAATAATGGAATGCCAAATCACACTACTGCCCAGTGTCAGCCTTACCACAGGATATGTACCCAAAGAGCAGTGTACAACAACAGTGGTCCATCACAACAAAGGTGTTGCCTGAATGGATACTCCAAACTACCACCCCTGGATCCTGACAAGCTTGTTCTGCACAGCTATGGAAAGGATCAGTATGTACAGCAGACAGAAGGCTATTGTGGACCTACTGATACTGGACCCTAAACAGTGTGGCTGTTGTAACTGCAGAACCTGCCCCTAAACATGTCTGACCCATTTGAAGCAGTCATTAAGGTCATTGATGAGGGCAATGTTGTCCACACAGCGTAGCTGGACCGTGCACATGCTTCTAGACAATACCGTATGAGTTCAGTATGGATAAGTTCACCAGCTTAAATATACACCCCTATATCAGTAGAGGGGTTGCAAACCAGACCAAGGACAGAACTGACATGGTCAGACATGCTGCATCCATGTCAGACTACAAAGCGGATATGAGTGGCATCCCACAAGGCCTGGTCTTGGCCCTGCCACCCCCGTTCTGTATATATGTCCCATAGGTATAGGCCAACATGGAAGGTCTGTGACTGAGCATGTATGCAGAGGAGTACAAACAGCCCACCATATCCGACCCCCAGCTGACACAAGCAACCCACAAAAGGGACACCTACAAACAGACAACTGTAGCCATAGCCATGTCAGCAAGCTAATTGCAGAACTGTGCATAGACAACAACCGTGGATATACAGTAAGTGCCCACAAATTACCACACAGGTGTTAACCCATGAGGTACCTAACATGTAATGTGAGACCTGGGTACAAAAGGTGATAAATATCCTGCACTGGGCAAACATGTGGCTGTAGTGTTCGCAGAAACATGTACCATATACCCCCCCAAACATGAAGGTTGGCAAATGTAGATAAGGGGAACTCACTGTGTTCTGCAGCCATCCTCCATCAGCGTCACAACTAACTACAATAGCCACTGTGGGATATACCGCAGCAGACACCTCCATCAACTGTAAAGTCCACAACAGTACCCCACCAGGGGTAGCAAAGAGCATGAACAGATGCCATGTGTTGCCTGAGTAAACAAACTGCAGCCCCACACACCGCCATCCTTCTCAGCTACAGGAAAGCTGTGCCTGATGTATGAAGCCATGTCCAACCTGGAATGAATGAACATGTTGCACCTTGTACAATCTGAATGGCAGTGAGCTATGCACATGAGAGACCTGAACCCCAGCACTGACATACATAGGACAAGCTGTACGGAATGATCCATAACACAGAAGGCACCCCCACACTTCAGTAAACTCCTGGTACAGGTCAGCCAGAGAGCCACATATCGACACCCCTCAAGAGACATCCTGATGAGTGTATGGGAGATGGTAGGCTAACCCTGGGTATCACTGTTATGTCAGAGGTAGACGGAGGCACAGTATACTAATCATGACATATGTCATGGCAAACTCCAGTTACAATGTGTGTCGAAGGACAAACACACCCTTTGGCTAGCATCAGAAATGGCCTAGGGAACATCGCTAGTGTTTGCCAATGTCCACCCATGTTGTGGAATATACTAGCAATGTTGGACGAGCCTGGTGTAGGTAGTCCATATCTGAACATTTTGCAACATGGTCATATGTGCACAACTGGACCCTACACAGTCTGTTGTGTTCACTATGAAGATGTCAAGCAGTCATAGGACTAAAGCCCAGGATACTGTCCACCACAGTGAAAGTACCGAACCAGTACACTATACGGTACTACAGTGTCAGGACATTATGAAAGTATGTTGAGAACTGTCTGCAAAGTATCCCATACAATCCCTGCAGGCACAGTATAATCCCTGTTGTGGCAGACACGAAGCATTTAGCCAGTTAGTACACAACATGACACCCAACACACAACCATAAATGTGCGATATTGTCGAAGTTCACACACACCCAAATATGTGGTGGAATTCAGAGTGCAACATATGGAAAGCTCACACTGGGCATGCTCGCACACTTTGATAAATGAGGCATATGTCAGACAACATGCCATGGAAAGGCTGAACTGGGCATGCTCACACACTTAGGCCATATCTTCGTTTAGCAGTTGGCCACACATATCTGGTATTTGTACGTGTCAGTCCAAGAACCAACCACAACACAGCAATCAGCCCAGTGCACACAGTAAATGACCACAGAGACATAAGTGATATAGTGGATCGCCGTCATATGCAAACATCTTCCACAGATACACAAGTTGGTCATAGGAACAGGGAATGCTATGGCAATAAAGACCTGC
Source organism: Protopterus annectens (assembly GCF_019279795.1). Taxonomy (NCBI): domain Eukaryota; kingdom Metazoa; phylum Chordata; order Ceratodontiformes; family Protopteridae; genus Protopterus; species Protopterus annectens. The sequence continues at coordinate 512,160,028 of NC_056741.1, forward strand.
AAACAGTAGAACTGCACAACAAATATTGTGCATCCGACAATTGAACATATGGGTGCAGAGGTCAATACTAGGCTTCTTACCCTAGGGAATGACAGCTCAGCCAGAGTGTGCTTGGCATCTGCATCCCCAGGATAGTAGGCTACTGTGCCACTGTAAAGTAGGTCACAGAAGGCAACATGTGAGGATAGTGAGCTGTGCCTCTGTCAAGCAGGGGCACCGTGGAGGTCTCAGGGATTGAATGTGCTAAGCCACAGCCATGCTGTCGGTGTGTGCTGTGAGAGGGTTGCTGAGGATCTCTGACAGTAGGTGTCTGTCAATAACAGACTGAGGGGAGCCCCATCTGCATTCTCTGGACGATTCCACTGTCAACACTGTGTTGTAATGAGTATGTGTGAATGAAGTGCCGTGCCGGAACTGTCCACAGATGTCCTCCCTCTGTGGGCTACAGCTCTGCAATGTATTAGGTCACTCTGTCTGTTGTATGGCACATATATGGCTGGTGTACAGCTGACAGGTGTCTTGTTGTGGAGCAGTCATGGGTATATGTGGGATAGCATGAACAATGCAAACTGTACACATGCTCATAGAATACAATTGTCAAGGATTATGCTGAGTGGCCAGTATAGTCCTCCAGCATGGGTCCTCTGAAGTCATCCACCCCAGTCTACACAAGTGTAGAGTCTGCTTGTGCTAAACACAGTTTGTGTGCAGTGATAACCTTGCCTGGGGGTGGAGATGGGATATGGATGTCCAGGGAAAGGTGGGTCTGGTCAGATATCAACAATGGTGGTCTACCTCTGGTGTGGAACAGTAAGTACCCACGTTGCAGATGGACAGGTGCAATATGTATTCACCCATGTGGCTGTGGTGTGTGGGTCTGCCATAGCACATGGACCCACAAATTGTAGTGGCTGTAGGGTAAAGTGGTAGAGGCCTGAGTAGTTCTTACACACAATATGCCTGTACCTGATGTTAACAACTGGAATGGTGTATGTGAACACCTGCATATCCTGGCACTGTTCCCAGGGAAGCTAAGTGTGTGTCCTGGATGTGGGTGTGGTGTTCTGTACTGGTTGTGTTGTGTGTTTCAGGTCCTGTGGTCCCAAAGCATGGTATAGAACATAACCTGCCAGTGCGATGTGCATATCTGACCCTGACGTAGGTGGCTGCAAATGCATATATATGCTATCCCCCACCTGACAGGTAGTACTACATCTACATACCTCTGTAGAAATAAAGATGTCAGCACTTTATAAATACTACAGGTGCAGAACCAATGTCCAGTAGTTCGGATAGTGCGCTCTGCTAATGTGTTTCTCTCAAGTGTCATAATATAGTTAGGTAGGGGTTCGAATCCTGCAAATGGTCAGTGTGTGTGCGAGATTGAAATGCCCCTTTTGGCAACTGGGAAAACACACTACAGGATGCACATTCCCCTTTCTAAACACTGATGATGTCAGCACCCTATAAGTACAGCAGGTGAAAAAAAAAAACACCCAGTAATGCGAATAGCGCGCTCCGCTAATGCGTCTGTTTTTGAGTGTCATAACATAGTTAGGTAGGGGTTGGAAGCCTGTACATGCTCAGTGTGTGTGGAGGGGATAAGTGTGTGTTCAAGACTGTTTGAAAGAAGTATTCCTTTTGCCAACTAGGAGAATACACTACAGGATGTACATTCCCCTTTCTAAACACAGATGATGCCAGCACCCTATAAGTACAGCAGGAGAAGGGAAGCCTCCTAGTGATGTGAATAGCGCGCTCTGCTAATGCATTCATTTCAAGTGTCATAACATAGTTAGGTAGTGGTTTGAATCCTGCAAATGGCAAGGGTGTGTGTTTGGTTGAGAGTGGTTAGTGTGTGTGCAATTATGTGTGAGGTAAATGTCCCTTTTGGCAACTGGGAGAACACACTACAGGATTCACACTCCCCTTTCAAAACACAGATGATGTCAGCACCCTATAAGTACATCAGGAAAAGAAAAGTCTTCCAGTAATGCAAGTAGCGCACTCTGATAATGGGTCCGTCTGGAGTGTCATAATATAGTTAGGTAGCGGTTTAAATCCGGCAAGTGTGTGTGTTTGGATGAGGGGGGTTAGTGCGTGTGTAATTTTGTGTGAGGTAAATGTCCCTTTTGGCAACTGGGAGAACACACTACAGGATGCACACTCCCCTTTCTAAACACAGATGATGTCAGCACCCTATAAGTACAGCAGGAGAAGAAAAGTCTTCCAGTAATGCAAGTAGCACACTCTGCTAATGGGTCCGTCTGGAGTGTCATGATATAGTTAGGTAGCGGTTTGAATCCGGCAAGTGTGTGTGTTTGGATGAGGGGGGTTAGTGCGTGTGCAATGCTGTGTGAGGTAAATGTCCCTTTTGGCAACTTTGAGAACACACTACAGGATGCACACTCCCCTTTCTAAACACAGATGATGTCAGCACCCTATAAGTGCAGCAGGTGAAGAAAAACTACCCAGTAATGTGAATAGCACGCTCCGCTAATGTGTTCATCTTGAGTGTCATAACATAGTTAGGTAGGGGTTTGAATCCTGTACATGCTCAGTGTGTGTGGAGGGGGTTAGTGTGTGTTCAAGACTGTTTGAAAGAAGTATCCCTTTTGCCAACTAGGAGAATACACTACAGGATGCACATTCCCCTTTCTAAACACAGATGATGTCAGCACCCTATAAGTAAAGCAGGAGAAGCGAAGCCTACCAGTAATGCGAATAGCGTGCTCAGCTAATGCGTCCATTTCAAGTGTCATAACATAGTTAAATAGTGGTTTGAATCCTGCAAGTGTGTGTGTTTGGATGAGGGGGGTTAGTGTGTTTGCAATTATGTGTGAAGTAAATGTCCCTTTTGGCAACTGGGAGAACACTAAGGATGCACACTCCCCTTTCTAAACACAGATGATGTCAGCACCCTATAAGTACATCAGGAGAAGAAAAGCCTCCCACTAGTGCGAATAGCGCGCTTTGCTAATGGGTCCGTCTTGAGTGTCATAACATAGTTAAGTAATGGTTTGAATCCTGCAAGTGTGTTTTCTTGGATGAGGGGATTAATGTGTGTGCAATTTTGTGTGAGGTAAATGTCCCTTTTGGCAACTGGGAGAACACACTACAGGATGCACACTCCCCTTTCTAAACACAGATGATGTCAGCACCCTATAAGTACAGCAGGTGAAGGGCAGTCACCCAGTAATGCGAATAGCGCGCTCCGCTAATGCGTCTGTCTTGAGTGTCATAACATAGTTAGGTAGGGGCTTGAATTCTGTATATGCTCAGTGTGTGTGGCGTGGGTTAGTGTGTGTTCAAGACTGTTTGAAAGACGTATCCCTTTTGCTAACTAGGAGAATACACTACAGGATGCACATTCCCCTTTCTAAACACAGATGATGTCAGTACCCTATAAGTAAAGCAGGAGAAAAGAAGCCTCCCAGTAATGCAAATAGCGTACTTTGCTAATGCGTCCATCTTGAGTGTCATAACATAGTTAGGTAGCGGTTTGAATCCGGCAAGTGTGTGTGCTTGGATGAGGAGAGTCAGTGTGTGTGCAATTATGTGTGAGGTAAATGTCCCGTTTGGCAACTGGGAGAACACACTACAGGATGCACACTCCCCTTTCTAAACACAGATGATGTCAGCACCCTATAAGTACATCAGGAGAAGGAAAGCCTCCCAGTAATGCGAATAGCGCACTCTGCTAATGCGTCTCTTCCGAGTATCGTAATGTAGTTAGGTAAGAGTTTAATACCTGTAAATGGCATGTGTGTGTGTTTGGATGTGGGGAGTTTGTGTGTGTGCATTTCTGTATAAAAAACATGGTAGTGTTGGCAATCAGGAGAGCACACTACCTGATGCACATTACCCTTTCAAAATACTGATGTTGTCAGCACCCTAAAAGTACAGCCAGAGAAGAGGAACTATCTAGTAAACCAAATAGTGTGCTTTGCTTATGCGTCTCACTCACGTGTCATGACTTAGTTAGGTAGGGGAATGAATCCTGCAAATGGCAAGTGTGCGTGTGTGTGGGGGTAGTAGCGTGTGTGTAAATGCAAGTGTGAGAGAACAGATCATTTTGGCAAATACTACAATACACCTGATGCTGCATACTCCCCCAGTAAACACAGGGGATGTCACCACATTATCAGCACAGCCAAACAGGGCTAGTTGGCTAGTAATGCCAATAGTGCACTCTGCTACTGTGTCTATTACCAATGTCAGGGTACAGATAGGTATGTTTTGGTAACCCACAACTGCCACGTGTGGTTGTGTCACACAGTATGACCTTGTGTGGGTCTTTGTACATAACAATGCATGCCATTGCCTAAACCAGCAATGGCATTGCACACATGATGTATGTGTGTGACAAATACACATAAATACCTGTGACCTGCAGTAGTTACCATGTCTGACACATGCCTCGAGTGGATAAATGGTATTTGCAATGTATACCAATATGACTGTGTCTTGCTGTGCAGGGTCCGCACGTGGTATGTCTCTATACAGTGTGGGTGTATATGGTGAAATACCTACAGCAGGGGATACACATCTGGTCTGGGCCATATAGTGTACATGTAGTCGATGTACAGGTGCTGCATGTTCCCACCTGTTGTGGTAGTGGTAACATGTCATTCCACTGCAATTCAGTGACCACATGCTGTGAACCCTTCAACTAGTGTGTTGTAGCTACAGTAATGCTCATGCACAATATTTGGCTGGATGCAGTACAGCCATATAAACACAGTTCTTGAGACTGTCATATTGCCAGTGTTGTTATGGAGGATAGTTGGTCTTCCTGTGTATGGGAGGGTTGTGTGTGCCAGGCTATGAACCAGATGGCAGTCCGACACACTGGCCCTGATGCTTTGTGCTGTGCCCACAACCTGGAGGTGTGTGTATCTGTGGTACCTTGGGATACCACCCCCCTGTCCATGTGTGTTACATATGTAGGGGACGACAGGCATGGTATGGGGCATAACCTGTCAGTGATGGGTAACACCTGTGAGCCATGAATCATGAATCTGGTACTGCACAGACATTGCAGTTCACCGTGCTGAGGACAGTGTCTGGTGCATGCATCTTCCGGTGTACACTGCTGTTGTTGTGTAGCAGCACTGTTAGTGTCCTAACCTGTGTGATACCCATGGAGGTGGCTATGTAAACCATGTCCTGCAGCATAAGGCAGTATCTGTGTACCAAGGAGCTTTGCCATTATACATCGGGCCATGGGTGTCACGTGTAAGATGACCCTTGCACATCATTGTGGCTTCCCTAGCATGTAAGCACACGTTGACAGCCAGCAGATACCCTATGAATGACAGTGGAGACTGAGCATAATGTAGACATACAACACCCTTCCCACATATAGTGGCAGCATACCTGGTGAGGGTATGTTGGCAACCAAGATCAGGCTCATACTGGCCTGTGCCACATGCTGAGAGATCCATTCTATGTTCCCTATCATGTAGTCCAGGGAGGTATGTCTCAGGCAGCCATACTGGCATGGTCAATGAGTGAGTCATATGTGTCCATGCCTCTGACTGACCTGTATGCATGTGTTCTGTGATGGACCATAGTGCCCCTGAGGCATATCACTGTGACCTTTACCAGATACAGCCTGTTGAGCGGGACCCCAGTGCAGCACAGAAGACAGGTACCTGACACGTCTGTAGCAGGTGTGTTGTGTAGCCCTACAGGATGTGAGTGTGTGGCACAGGGGATGTGTGTGCCATGTGTGGCATGTGCTCTGTTCTGACGGAACACATGCCTGTGTGCCAGCTGCGGAGGTGTGTGATGCTCAGGCAGGATGCTATTCTGAGTGCCCACGTATGCCCCAGTATGTTCAGCATGCTGTCAGTGCATGTCAATGTCTGACTTGTATTGTAGTCACTGTAATATATTTTATTTATTTATTTATTTATTTATCCTACATTTGTTGACCGGGATAGTCCGACTGGATGCATGTCCATTTCCAGGGGAGGCCCGGGGAGAAAAGCTATGAGGGTAAGCAGATACAGCATTACATAATACAAGCATTACATATTACAAACAGATTATTTACAGAGATTACATAAGTAAGCAAGTTAAACATGTTCCACAGGTTAATGTTAGTCCTGAGCACAAGTCAGGATTAAATTAAATTACACAGTAAACTGGTTCACAGATTTTACACATTCGAGTTAGCCAGGCTTGATACATTGGCATAGCCAGTTAAGTGATAAATGTTGTTTGAGTCTAGTGTTAAATTGACCTAAGGTGGAAAGTAGGGTAATATCAGCTGGAAGTGAGTTCCAGGATCTACTTACAGAGTTTGCAAAGAGAGAATCACCAGCTGTGTTATTAAATTTGCTAGTCTGAATTAGTAGTTTGTTAGAGGATCAAAGCATTCTAGGTTTATTATAGGGGGTGATAATATTTGAAGTGCAGGAGTATTGTCTGGATTATAGAGGATTTTATAGGCCATAATCAGTTGGTTATACTGTATTAGGCTGGGTATTACAAGCCAACCAAGGTGATTTAGATTGATGCAATGATGTGTCCTAAAAGGCAGCCCAGTGGCAAACCTGGCAATGTGGTTGTAGCAAATTGAGTGTTTGTTAAGGACTGTCTTGTTCATATTCAAGAGTAGAGGGGATGCATACAGAAGGGTTGAAACAAGGTGTGAGCAAGCTATGGCACCTTTAGCTGGAGGGGCTAGGAAGGCTTTAATTCTGTAAAGTGACCCTAGTTTTCTATTGATGGCTTTGATAATTTGGTTAACATGTAGGTCACATTTGAGATTATTGTCTATGATGACACCTAATAGTTTAGTAGATGGGTCAGGGGAGATTATTGTGCCATCAGTTGATGTTATGGTAACGGTGAAAGCAGTAGACCTACGTGTTGGTGAAATAACAGCAGTTTAGTTTATTTGGGATTTAGGAACAGACGATGTTCAGAAAGCCAGTTTTCTATTGTATTAAAGGTGGTCTGGGTAGCTGACCATAACTCTACTGGAGATGTGGCTGAGCAGATCAGAGTAGAGTCTTCAGCATATTGGATACAGCTGACTTTTGGGATGAGAGTATAAGGGTCGTTAATGAAGATGGAGAACAGCAAGGGCCCTAGTATAGAGCCTTGTGGTACTCTGAGGGTGTTAGGTAGAAGGTTAGAGAGTTTGTTCTGCCAGAGGACAGCCTGCTGTCGACCATGCAGGTAGGATTGAAACCATTGGAAGGCTCCAGTATCTAGACAGAATGTTTGCAGGGTGTGGATTACAAGTTGGTGATCAACCATATCGTATGTCTTGGAAAGATCCAAAAAGAGGGCTGAGGATATATAATTAGTGTTGCAAGTATGGTTTATGGTATTAGTAAAGGCTAGGAGGCCTGAAGTAGTGCTGTGATGAGGACAAAAGCCATGCTGAGTGTCTGCCATAAGGCGATTTTGGATTAGGTGGTGCATAAATTGTCTATGACTAAAGGTTCCATAATCTTTGCAAGTGGAGAGAGTATAGCTATTGGCCTATAATTGGAGAATTCAGTACAGCTGCCTCCTTTGTGAAGTGGGATTACATATGACATTTTCCAGATGGTGGGAAATTTAGATTCTACCATGGTTTGTTTGATTACCTTTGAGATGGGATAAGCAATAGCATCATCTGATTTTGATAGGTACTCGGCAGGGAGTTGATCAGCAGAAAGTGTAGTGGGTTTCACTGTTTCAATCAAGGTACGGAGAAGTGAAGTGGTGACTGGTTGGCAGCTGAACGTAAGTAGGTTTCCAGGGGTGCTACTTTCAGGACCAGGGGTGCTAGGAGGTAGATGGCTAGCTAGGGCATGAAATGTCTCAGTAAAGAATTGGTCAAAACTATCAGGAACATCTTCAGGGGTATTATCAATAGTAGCAGCTGGGATTAGGGTTGACGTTTGTCCAGGATGTAGTATATATGACATGCCACCTGACAGGGTATGGCATAACTGGGTTCAGAGAGCCCAGTCCCCAGATTGGCTGTGTGGTGGCATCCCACACATGTGTTGTACGTTCCTGGCCAAGGGTGATGGCTGACTGCATACATGTGGCAGCTGTGACATTGACACATGACTCACATAAACCACAACTGGACCATAGAGGTGATTCACAGGTTACCTTTGCACATGCTACCCTAGTACTGTGATTGCCATGGTTAGTACCAACACATAGGGCCAATGGGGAACAACATACTGAATGTGTGTATGTGTGGGTGTACCACTACTGTTTCATAGCACTGACATATATGACTGCACACATGGGTAAATGCCAGGTAAGACATGTGCAATGTGTCACAGGCAACGTACATGCATACAGGACAGACAGTGACGTTCTGTCATGTGGAAAGTTGACATACGTATCGTACGCTATGCAGATGTCACTAGGAGTCTACAGAAGCACTGTAACTCTGCATTGCAGGTGTAAGCAGTGTTCCAGGGAACCCCAAGTGAACACGCATGCAAACAAAGCTACAGTAAACAGGGCTGGAAGTAGTGCATTGTACAACAAAGAAGAGGTAACAATAACAGTAAGTAACAATGCAAATATGTAGGCACTATCAACATGTACACAGGAATACACAGTGCAGATGCCCATGGTAGAACTGATATTATGTCATAGTTATTTGTGATTTGGATTACATTGGTACTGCACACATATCTACATGCGTGAACATCCACATGGCATAGTCGTTGTGGGCAACTTGACACCATTACTGTACATGTCCATCATTGCATATCACTACTTGCGTTAGCTTTCCCCCTGTGCTACCCATGTATGCGGCTATCTGTTGACAACCTTACCACCGGCATGCAATTATGTGCAGCTGTTATACTTTGGTATGTACTATGGGTGTAGATAACAATTCAGGACATTCATACAGTTACTGCAGCAGGCATGCTGGGATAAACACACAGTCATAGCAGCACACTGTACTGTTACCAACATGATACTTCTAATACACTTCTATGTAGTCACCCTGTGCATCAGCAACGTGTTTACCTGTTCCTACAATGATGCTGGAGATTGCAGGAGGTGGCACAGTGTCATCATATGCACAGGGTGTGGATTAGGTCTGCCTGAGTCAGCCACTGATACCACCAATTGACATGTGTGTGTATGTGTGTTGGTGAGGGGCAGCAGTACAGGGTGGGGCAGTGTTGGTGCAGTGTGTGCATGTATGTGGTCACCCTAGGTGTCAACATGTCGCATGTGTGTATGCACGCACACAGTTCCACCTCATGACTGCCATATACAGGGGTTTGTGGACAGCCACAGACTGCACCTGGGAGGTCATACAGATCAGTGTCTGTGTGCACGGACACATTACCTGTGCCTGGCAGGGGTGCTACGGACCATATCCAGTACTAAGCCAGACTGGGTACTGTCATCAGAAGCGGGAATGTGTTGACTGGATACAGGTCCCTGTTGGGACTGTCCAGAGCCACGTGCACGTGGTCTCCTGGGGCGTTCCGATGACAGCACAGACACAGCATTGCTGGGGCTGCTGCTGGCACTATGGGGGCACGCGCGAGCCTGTTGTCATCCGCGCCGACTGCCAGCTGCTGCTGTTGCCGGCATACGGCCACGTCGACGCCACAAACGCCCACCATTGCCCTGGCTCATGGACATCTGGTTGTGGAACTGCTGTAATATGTCCGCACAACGTCTGTCTATGACATCAGTGAAGTTATGGATAGCATCCGCAATGTCACGCATACTGTCTGTCATGGCTGTGTGACATGCTCTCAGCTCCCTCAGACCCTGTCTGGTGTACCTTTCCATACGCGACTGTGCCTGCATGACAGTCTGAAACATAGCTGAGGTTGACAGACCTCTTTGGGCACGTCGGCCAGAGGCAGTACGCCCATGGATGCTCCCACGAGAACCCATGGGCAACTATCTGTGTGGTACCATCGGAGGACCCTGCCCATGGCTGCTGTGTGGGGACGCATGTGCCACAGGTACCACATTACCCTGGTCTATGTCCACTGTATCCTGTCCATCACCTAGGGACAATGGTGACAAAGGATGTACAGGCAGGATGACTGTGCGCAATGATGGGGTTGACAGCTGTGTACTGTCAATTGGCTGACCAATGGCGGACCCTGACACACCTTCCTGTACCATTACACAAATATCATCATTACCAGTACCCGTGGCACAGGATTCAGGTTCCCTGCTGCAGGTCACCAGAGCAGCCCCAGAACCTGTGGGAGGAAGACAGGAAACACAATTTACAGTCTCCAGACATTGTTACCAGTGATGCACTTCTACACACATGCACACATGCACACATGGACACATGCACACATGCACACATGGACACAGGCACACATGCACACATGGACACAGGCACACATGCAGACATGCACACATGGACACATGCACAAAGGCACACATGCACACATGCACACAGGCACACATGCACACGTGGACACATGCACACATGGACACATGCACACATGCACACATACACACGTGGACACATGCACACATGGATACATGCACACATGCACACATGCACACGTGGTCACATGCACACATGCACACGTGGTCACGTGTACACATGCACACATGCACACATGCACACGTGGACACATGCACACATGCACACATGCACATGTGGACACAGGCACACCTGCACACATGCACACCTGCACACATGGGCACAGGCACACCTGCACACATGCACACATGCACACCCCGCAGTATACACACAGAGCACTACTGAGTTACACTACTGTTACTAGCATTATCAGGACTATTACAGGTTATGTTAAACACACTCACCAGCATGGATGGCCTGCCTTGCTGTAACCCCGGAGGGACCTGCAGAAATGATGAGATAAATGTCAGTGGGCACAACTGTGCCATTGATATTGCATATGATGCAGTGTACAGAACAGTCAAGTGTACATATGACATAATACCTGCATGCTCCATGTCGTGCTGCTGTGTGGAACCAGCCTCCATCATAATGCAGGTGTACTGCTGTTGGTGTTCCGGGGCTGGAGCCACAACACTTAGGAGTAGCTCCTCCAGTCTGGTGAGGGGGGGATGTGTGGCCACCCCACCTCCTGTGGCAACCTGTTGCCTGTGGATATCTGATGCACGCTGATGGACACTTCAGATTAAATCACTGCAGTGATGTTGTACCTGCTCATATGTCCTGTTATGCGTGCCAATATCATTTACCCTATGGACAAGGTTTTGCCACAGTGCAACCCTCTCCTGCTGATTCTGACTGGAGCAGGAAAACAGGATGTCATACTCCCACACCAGGCTCTGGTGGATCTCCTCGTCTTCCTCTACACAGTAGGTGGGGTTACGCTGATGCGCCATCTCCCTGGAAGAGAACACAAACAGGATATCAGCAGACCATGTCAGCAATATATGGCACACATACTATACATGATACTCATGTGTAGTGATATACTACTACTCCCATATCTTGCATGTGTGTGTGTCGTGATGGATACACAGGTACATGGCCAGATATCAGTGCTCAGCCAACACCTGTGCAACAATACCTGCCACATTCCACACAACATAGTAGCATGCCCCATCGGTCAGCACACACTGACAGGAGCAATGCACAACCTCACTCTGGGAGTTCATCCCAAGGTACTGTATGTTGGACGCCATCCACTACTGTGATGTGGGCAGAAGTTACTCGGCCTGGATATACATTTCCCACCACCACCACCAGCACAGTAGACTACTTTGATATGTATGTGATTAGACTGTATTCAGTTGCTGGGACTGAGATGGTATCCATGCAGCACACTGGGCCAGTGGAAGCCACAAGCCACACTGCTGACCCGTTTGCAAATGCTTACCATGCACATGGCACAGATTGCATGGAACTTGCACACACATTTCTAACCCAGACCCTATGCACAAAGGTTAGGCATCCTGTCCGGTGGACCCCAGACAGAGGCAGATTGTATAACAATAGCAGGAGGCTACTGCAGGACAGAGCACATTCACATTAAGGGAAGGCATCTGTGGTCAGCACTGGTACTAGGCTACGGTCCGTCATAACAACGGCCACGGCCTACTCTGGGAGGGAAATGGTCACAAACACTATGGATGACCACAAGGCCTTCTTCAGTTATGTTACACATATGGACCACATGCCTCAGATATGCTCTGTGTTAATACACACCTACTTAACATTCACCAAACACACGGATATTGGCAACAGTCTTGCAGACATGTTCGGTGCATGTATCCCCCTCCTTCTCCCCCACCAGTTGAAATATTTATCACAGCTGAATGTAACCTCCCTATCATCTAACATGTCCAGGTGAGGGCCGCCCTCAGCAGAGCAGAACACACATCATCACTGTGACCTCATGGTATCCCTGGATGTGTGCTACCTGCACTCCGAGAGGACATACAACTGCATATAACACTGATAATTTATCTTGGCCGTACTACAGGATATGTACCTGGACAGTGGCATACAGTGACAGTGGTCCCACACCACTAAGGAGGCACCTCGACTGTCCCTGGGAACTACCACATCATATGCATAACCGGCCTGGTCTGCTAAGCTATGAAATTATGCAGTATGGAATGCATATGCAGTGATATCGGGTACCTGCAGACACTTGTTCCTAGCCAGTGTGCCTTTGTGATGGGCTGATCCTGCCTTTTGAACCTGGCTGACCTTTCAAAGCAGTCACTACAGCCATTGCTGGGGGCAACACACAGACAACTGCTGCCAGGAACATGGCCTAAGACTGATTGACATGTAATGTATGGTCATCCCCTTTTGGTGGAACTATGTACACACAACATATCACATGGACATACCTATAGATACAGACCTATGACACATTTGGAGGGTTCACAGTATGCACACTATTAACCTGCTACTTTGCATTACCTGTGTTTGTCGCAGCTGGTTGCATTACCACTGCTTCTGCTTGCTGCTGCTGCTGTCACTGCTGACAGCTTTGGGTGACAGAGTCACAGTGTATAATTTCTTCTTTTTTTTTGTTCTCTCTCTCTCTCTCTCTCTCTCTCTCACTTTTCTCTCTCCCTCTGTCTGCTTCCAGACAGTGCAATGAATGTATTGCATGTGTGGAGTGTTAGTACTGGATGCTTTTGCAGGTATCTGCATAGGTCCATGTGATGGCCTCTGCACCAATTGTAAGCCAGCATTTGCTAATTGCATACAGCCAGTTGTATACTCATTGCAGTTCTCACTGTGATTTCAGGTCAGTGCTATAAAAGGGTATGTGGGATAGGCATTGCCCTTTCAGATTGTAAGGGCGGGGACCATGCTGGTATGCTGTGGACAGTGTTCTGTGAGTGTAAAGGTTAGTATCTCTCTCATTATTCAGGCTGTGTTGTAGATTCACATTTCTCCATTCCTCTCTCATGTTCCCTAGAGTAAGTGTGTATGCACAATGACTCCTACAACTATATATAGATATATATTTATATATATATATATATATATATATATATATATATATATATATATATGTACATATACATACATTTATATATGTACTTTATCTGACAGTATTATCTACAAGCTACCAACTAGCATGGCTGTTTGTGTTCACACAGTACTATTGAGGGAATCCAGTAGTTTTGACAGTAATTCTACATGACATGCTTTGGGTACTACACATCCTATATTCCCTTTACATTCATCCCTACTATTACATGTTATATTTATTTTAGCACAATGCTCTTGTATAAGAGTCATGGCTTAGTGGTAGGTCATACAGACTAGTTTTTCCCAGGTCCTGGGTTCGGGACTGACAGTGGGATTTTATTTTGCTTTTGAACTGAGTACAGGACCTATCAATCAAAGTGACTAAGGCACTTTTAAGCAGTTGTAACCGGGTTAGCGCTAGTTTTCACGGAGCTCACGCATGCGCACTGGGGGTTAGCTCCGCGCACACAAGCGCACACCCGCTTACAACCGCTTAACAGTGCTTACTCTGGTGCACACCCGCGCTATTTTCTTTGAAAGAAAAGAAAATGGGGAGACAGGAAAGCGGTGAAAAAGGGGTCACAAAGAGGGTAAGACAGTAGGGAAACAAGCTTGGGATTTGCAGGAGGAATGTAGGTAAGGCCCAAAGCTTCCCATTTCTTCATCAGCAACAGCTGTGCATATGTATGTAATTTGGTGTGACATTTGAAACCTTCCACCCCTGAGAGAGGTGTCAGGACAACAATAATACTTGTTGTACAGCCAATTGTTATTGATAGATTCCATGTCCAGCAGACATGTGTGTGGAATGGGCAGCTATGTATGAGGCATAATTTTTTTGTGGGTACAGAGTGCCCTTTTTTTTTCAGGTGAGAGTGGTATGTCAGGTGAAGAAAGTCGGTACAGCTGGGGAGGTAGGTTGGGTAGGTAAACAGACAAGACAAACAAGACACATACAGGGGCGGTGTATGACATGTGTGGGGGGGTTACACAATTGACGGGGACAGAGGTTTGGATATCCAGAGCCCATGAGCCCACAGATGGCAACAGTGGAACTGATATCCCCACCCATATGCAGTTGAACTGTTCCTTCACTGCCCAGGATGGGGCTGTGCTGGAGGCTGTGTAGGCCGGGCAACAGGCATGCCTGTTAGTTGCGCCACCCATGCCTCAAGCTGGCATATGGGCTCGAGAACAGAGTCCCGAATCTCCCTACGCACCACAGTCCGGACGCTAGGGGGGGTGAGTGGTGGTTCTCCTCCGGCCACACTTGCAGAGGGGTGGCGAGCCCCATCCCCTGCAGCGCTTCCACCCGCAGGTGGCACAGGACCACTGGAGGAGGGTCCGGACTCGGCACTAGTGCCAGGTGCACTCGCCAGCTGAGGTGGGAGAGGTGGGTCCGCTGGAACCCGCCTTCCCTGTCGTCCTATGTTTTGCATTATGTCATGACAGTTTGGCTTAGTGATATATAATACCATTCACAATTAGTTGTAACAGCATGCATTAGTATTCCCATTAACCAAACACCCAGATATTCACACCATTGAACAGCGTGCATAACACATGCATAATTTGAACAGAAATACACAGTCCAACAACATGCAGGGTTAATTGATGGCAACAGGCCATCAGGTTTGGATGTATGAATAGGGTAGATGCATCAACGGACATGCAAATATATATGACCCAACAGGACAAATGTCCAGGGGTGTTAATTTTGATTGCACATACCATTTTCACGTGGAATGGGTTATATGTGGTTATAGGGTGGGGTGAAGAAAATAATATTAACACCTTCAAATACTAATACATATGCTGTACATTTCTAATAGCTACAGATATATGCACACTACTGTTCTAACTACAGTTTCCTATATGATAACTATTTCAACTTGGTGATAGGACTGTTACTGCAACATCAATATACATTTTATTGTTCTTCATACACATTCATATCTAGCTTTGTTCAGCTACATCATCCTGCTACATTTGCTTTATATAGCTGTAGACAAGTGTGGATGTTTGGTATATCAGACAATCATCCTATCTGCATATTACAGACTGAGAGCAACATATCCAGATTTTGGGATACACATTCCAGATGCAGCAACACTTTGAACAGATTTCGCTGTTTGGTTTTGATTCTCACATGCATTTCATTCTGTCTTGACTGCAGTATACTTTATTCAGGGGGTTATTGCTACTGTATTGTTGGATTCATGACACTTTCTTACACTCTCTCACTTGCTTTCATTTTACTATTCAGGATGGTACTTACTTCTAGGCTTTATTGACATGTTTGACATGTTTTACCTGTAGTTATTACAATCCTTTCCAGCAGTCTCACTTCTGTCATGTTTCAGTATTTCAACAGGGATATATTTCACACATGTGATTTCATCATCTTCTGCAGCTATACTTTTCAGCCTGCTGCAGGTTGTGTACTATTTTCTTACAGGTGGGGCATTTTTATTTCAGAATTTATGTCAGACAGTTTCATTTTTCCGTTTAACTTACAGGCTGAAACACACTTTTGTAATCAAGCAATACTTGCAGACACTTTCACACTGTTACTTGCACATTTTATTCCTTAGTGACTACACTGCACTCTTTTGCTGACTGTCATACTTTTTTATTTCTTTACAGTTACTGATAGTGGATTACTGACCTGCCTGGTGGCGCAACCACACCAGCCTATCGCCATAGGCTCTGCTGTTCGCAGAACGGACACCTGCAGCTGTAATATAAATGAAGTAATATTGGAATACACATCTCCATAATATCAGCTAGTTTAATTTCTTACATACATAATTAAATGTAACTTACTCAGTAGTGGGGCGTTGGGTGTTTGCTGGGCCTCCTGGATCCAAAGGTTCAGTTGGCCCTGCTTGTGTCTCTTCAGGTCCGCATGGTGGTGATGGACCTGCTCACCAGTCCTTGGAATCCCTGTGGCACTGGTGAGATCATGAGCCAACCAGTCCCACGCCTCGGCCCTCTATGCTCCCCAGAGGACCTGGCCCTGCATGAGTTGGGCCTCATGATTATGGACTAGGAGCCAGACCATGTACCTGGACTCCTCAATGCCCCACCTCTGTGCTCGAAAGCAACTACCCTCTCCTACTCCTGTCATTCTGCCTGCAGTTCAGTTCTACAATCGTTTATGCTGTGTATTCCCGCCTATGGGGCTTATATAGTCCGTTTTTCCCGCACATATCTGTGATTGGCCATTTTGGAATTGTATCAACTTCAGTAAACCTGCATTGTCATGCTCCAGTTTGTATTCATTCCTATATATTAGCTATTATTGCATTTCTAGGTACTGCTGTCATGGCTTAGTGGTTTGGTACCTTGACTATGGTGTATAGTATCCTGGGTTCAAACCTGGCCACTGCTTTTTATTTTTATGACTGTCTAGACATGCTGAGGGGTGTGTCTGTGTAAAGGCAGTTTTGATACGGCTTGCTCAACGTTGCCCGTCAGCTTGTTTGCACGGTGCGCAGCTCTGCGCAAACAGGGTACGCTGGTTTAAGCCTCATTTGGCTATTGGCACGTATATTACACTCAGCTCAGTTAGGGGCACATAGATTTAGCATGTTAAACCACTGCTCAGCTACGGGCACTCATTTTGCACCAGTTAAACCACTGCTCATCTACTGGCAGATGCACTTACCCTGTTAAACTGTAGCTCAGCTATGGGCACATCTGGCATTTTTTATTCTTTTGTTACCTCACATTTCTTCAATATAAATGGGCTATTTCATTACATTTTACATAAAATGTGGTTTTATGTGTACATATTTGTCAGGGACTTGTTTCGTGCTTATTTTGCTAAAAATAAAAATTGGTGTTGTGGGGACTCGAACCATGAATGCCTGCTCTTCAGCCAACATCTCTACTGCTACGCTATAGCTTCCTGGCTTATTTTGCATATTTAGTTCTTATATGCTTTTCCACTGACTGCTAACTGTAGCTGCGCTTACGGCACGCCAGCAAACGAGCGCACTCACGGTTAAACATTTTTACAATTTAAAAAAAATATATAACATGTTTATTTATATGTTTTCTGTTCATAGTCTGTGGGGGCATGTGTTGTGTTCTGTTTATTCACATTTCAGCGGACTCTGTCGTGGGTGTTTACTTTGGGAACTTTTCCTCTTCTGGGGGTGTGTCCGCTTACAGGTCTCGGCCTACGGACACACCCCCTACTGTCTTACACAGACCGTGTTAGCCTTAAGTGTGATTCAGCATGCTCTCATGAATATGCAAAGCATGCTGACATCACTCCGTTTAACTGCAGCCTCCATGTATGAGTTATAACTCTTACACAGAGGCTTTGTGAATCCTGCCCACAGTTTTTAAAGTAAGGCTTCTGCCCAACAGTCTTAAATCTTTCAGCATTTCTTTAGAATCTGCTTTCTTAGCAAGAATAAATATTAATCCCTTATTTAAAAGAGCAATTTGTTATTTGCTTAAAACAATGGAGGAAATATTTGTTACCAAACCTGTATTCAAGTTCTTCTCCATTTCATTAACTGCATGTTCTCTTCCTGGTGTTGATTCCTTACCTGTTTCCTTGACTGTGACATACTGCTTCACCATATTTTGTAAGGTAGGGGATTTTTCAAAGAAAAATTCCCTTTCATATTCTTGTCCAAAAAAAAATATTTACTTCCTCTCATTGATGTAAAACAGCATTCTATGGACTGCTAACATTTCCAGAACTCATGGAAGCACTTGTAGTTTGTATATTGTTACTGACAATAGCTGCAGTCTGATTTTCACATAAACAGTGCAACTGTGAAGCTGCTCTGTTGTTTGCAGAGCTATGCTGTTCACAGTCAGATAAAGTAATAACACTACTGTTCACTGATGTTTTAATACACTCTGCAATAACTTCATTTGATATTGTTCTGCTTACTGACATAGAAAGACTGCCAGCAGGCTGATTATGTTGAGAGCTTGCTGCATTTGATTCAATAGCAGTTTCAGGTAGCATAAACTTACTTCCTTGAGGAGCAGAAGTAGCAATAGACTGATTACTCTGTAAATTAGCATTTTCTTTTGGCGACGCCCTCCTGTGTTCTCTGAGCCAAGAGAAAACCTGATTTTTCATAAAATCAAGTTTATCTCGATTCAATTTATTCAATTTAACTGTTTGAAGTCTTTTCTCATATGAAGCGATATTTTCTTGAAGTTGTTCCATTCTGTTAAACACAACATCATTCATGTGGCTTTTAGAAATCTTTCTTTCTAGTAAAATAATCTGGGTCTTCAGCTCATTTTCAATGGGAAAGAAAAAATCTATCAATAGCTCCATGTACCTAGAAATAAACTGTAAGTTTAATTCTTGCCACCTGCGTAGCAACTCAGGATATGTGTCCCCATCTTTCGGCTTTTCCTGGTTAGGGGTCGCCACAGCGGAACTTCGATCCGCTAATGATTGGTAGTTGATTTTTACGTGGTGAGTTACCAGCCCTGACACACAACCTTCAACAAAGTTACACCCATTCACACATGTCTCCACGCAGAAGAAGCTCTAGCTGAGAATCGAACCGGACAGCGTCTTACTGTGAGGTTGTAGGCATATTTAAAATCCTGAAACCACGTGGAATAATTTTACTGTCCAAAGATGCATGAAGATGTAAGCGCTGCCATTGAAGTATTTTGTATTTATATAGCAGATTTTCCAGCTTCCTATAGTTCTAGTAAAATTCAGGCATTTGTTGGTTATTAAAATTCTCTTGATTAGCAGCACTGTTAAAATCTGCATTCAAAAAAGGATTCACAGATACATCCAAAAGTTGTAAAAAACGAACATGTGGCAGAATTTCTGCATTCTCAGGGATAGATATATCCATTGTTCGTCATGTGCCCCTTATGCCAAACAAATGAAGAATCCAAACAAAAAGAATACGAATGACTCAGGGTAAAAACAAGGTGCATAAAACAGATACGTAAAATAAAATAAAATGCACCAAGTTAACACACAAACATATGTTTATTCAAACCAAAAATAGAAAAAATAAAAATGGTTAGCGCTTTCACAATTACGCAAGTTGCTTCATCAGACACAGCAGTTTAACATAATACAGCTTATATAGAAGATGCAATAGTCAGCTGACAATCCAATAGTCACATGTTCCAATGCTTATAAATGTGTAACATTCAATATATGTAAATGCAAATATGCATAAAAACATAAATAAATATGCATTAACATACTAATAAATGGATAAAACATTACTATAAATATGTATAAAAGACAGTTAAAATACTTAAAGAAATATAATAATATAATAATTCTAGTGCTTCAATGATCTGGCTTTTAAAAAAGATAGCTTTAATTATTTTTAACTAAGTCTTTTATACATATTTATAGTAATATTTTAACCATTTATTAGTATATTAATGCATATTTATTTATGTTTTTATACATATTTACATTTACATATATTTAATGTTAAATATTTAATGTTACACATTTATAAGCATTGGAACATGTGACTATTGGATTGTCAGCTGACTATTGCATCTTCTATATAAGTTGTATTATGTTAAACTACTGTGTCTGATGAAGCAACTAGTGTAGCTGTGAAAGCACTAACCATTTTTATTTTTTCTATTTTTGGTTTGAATAAACATATGTTTGTGTGCTAGCTTGGTGCATTTTATTTTATTCTACAGAATGTTAATGCAATGTAAAATGTGCAGTTTCACCATCATAGTGGTTACAAAACAGTAGTCCTGTTTATTCATCCAAAGCAGTGTTTTCTGTTTGCAGTTTTTCAATTATTGCAGAATTCAGAAAAGTACATTCAGGCACTTCATTTGCATATTCCTATTAGTAAGGTAGTAGATTCAAAAATAGCTGAAAAGATTTAAATGAATGTAGCAATTCATAAGGTAAGTATGTAATGGACAATGTAGTACATGCCATCATTTAAAAATGACTGCAACTGTATCTTTTTAGAAAGAATAGAAGTACATGATCTATTAGAACATTTCATATGACACTGAGTTCTACATTTCTGTATTTCTTTGAATACTAGGATTATGCATAGTAGCTTTCAGAAAAAGAAAGTTATTGACCGATCATCATTATTTGTGGGTACACTCAGAGCTTACAAGTACAAAAAATCCTTCAAGGTCTCATTTAGACAACAAAGTCACATTTTTGTTCATGACAGAAAGTGGTATGTGACCCTCTGAAATATGTATAATTTCTTTATATTCAGAAGGCACACTTACCTGTTTCTTGTGATGGACATAAATGAAGACACTTTTAATAATAAAAGTGAAAGGTCTGTCTAATCAGTTGTAAAAAGTGAAAAGGTGAACATTTCTTCATTACAGGCAAGGGACCCCCACACATATATAGACTCAATGTGAACTCTTCTGACAAATTGTGAATTTGTGAAATAAGCACATAACACAGTTATGACACTTCCATCATAGTAGATTGAACTAGGTCCATATCAAAATGAAAGTTGTGTCCGTCTGAACAAGTGATTCTAATGGGTAATATTTCTAAGATACAGTTGCAGTCTGTTATCAACAACCAAGTTAGTTTTTATCAAAATATCAGTTTGGAGAATAATTTTGATTCAAAAACAGTATTCAAGTGAAACTTTTTTTTAATCTGAAATAAGTTTCTTTGTCATGCTGCTTGTATAAAAGTATACAAAACATTTGTTTTTATAGTAAATGTAAAATTAAAAAGCTGTACAAATCCTGCATATTTTTAACAAAGATGCAAAACACAACATATTATACAACCACAGGTTTATTTAAGTGCTTTTCGTTTCTCTCTTAGGCAAACTTCTTCAGAACTACTAACATACATTGCAATGTGCTTAAATAATAAAAACTCATTCCTTAATTGCCATTAATTCAATCATTCACGTTAACACAATCATTATACTAAAAGGAAAACTGAAACTTTAAATCAAGTTGTGAACTTCCTTACTGGAAGACAAGTAAGTTAAAAACACATCAAAAAAACAGTATGATAAACATACTGTTAAATTACAAAAATATTATTAAAAAAATATATATATAATGTCATACTTTCAGAAACATGTGTACAAGTAAATGACAAAATTAAATACATTTAAAATGTTTAAGATATTTCTACTTATTTCCGTTCACAAAAGGGGGATAAGTACATGTAAGAAACAGTGTACTATCTTTTTAAATTAATCAATCTTAAAACACTGGAAATAGTGCAAGCTTCATTCAAACCTGATGAATGGTAAGCCTCTAACCTAACCTGCCAGTGTAACTCCTTTTCTAATAATTTAAGTTGTGCCAGTCCACCTCTACTGTCATTAACAATTTGTTCAATGCCAAAAAACTTGAACTGGTGAGAGGGATTGTCAATTATGTGCTTTGCTAATGCATTTGTTTCTTTACGTTTCCTGATAGCGTATATATGCTCGTAGATTCTATCACTGAGCCTGCGCTCGGTTTTCCCAATATAAAAACCGGTGCAATGTTGGCACTGTGCTAAATATACTAACATGTTAGAATTACAGTTGACCATACATTTTAATTTGAAAACGTGCTCATTGACCACAAACTTGTTCGATTCATTAATATATTTACACCAATTACAAGCTTGGCATTTAAACATACCAGGGGACCTAGTTGTCAGAGGTTTCTGTTCGAATAATGATTTCAAATTCCTACCTTTTCTGTATGTTACCTTAGGGAAAGGACCCATTTTAGATAGCACCTCTGGATCAGCTCTAAATAATTGCCAATTTTTCTTGATAATAGAACACAAAATGGTACTGTCAGCCATAAAAGTGGTAATAAATCTAGGAAAATCAAATGGTTGCAATGCCAAGGACGGGTTTATGTTTTGCTCTTCAGTGGTTGATGTCGAATTAATTTGTTGTAAGCTCTTTAACACAGGTAATAAAGGTTCATAAAACCTACTAGACCTTTTTGAAGATACCTCATTAATGAGGTCCTCGATCAAAATGGGAGGGTAGGCTCGACTCAAGAACATCCTTTTTAGTAGTAGACATTCCTCGACAAAATCATTGTCCCTATTTATCATCCTAGCTGCTCTAACCAGCTGACCTTTTACCACTGCTCGTTTTTGTAAAAACGAGTGGCAACTGGTAAAATGCAGCAAAGAATTTGAGTAGGTAGGTTTCATGTGGATTTGTGCTGTAAAGCAATTTGCATCAGGATCTTTAATCAGCATAATATCTAAATATGGGATTCCCGTGGTGCTAAAGTTAAAGGTGAATTCCAAAAATGTAGTTGTGCTGTTTAAATAAGTTACAAACTCCCCTGCTTGACCCTCACTCCCTTTGAATAATATAAAAATATCATCCAGAAAACAGGTGTAGTACATGACAATCTCTGCATAACTGGTTTCTTCTAACACATATTGATGTTCCCAGTTCGCCATCACCAGATTTGCCACACTCGCACCACAAGGGGAACCCATAGCAACACCGGTGTTCTGTAGATAGAAATTCTCCCCAAACATGAAGAAGTTATTCGATAAAATTAAATCCAACAGCTCACCCACCAAGGAAATGTCACGGTTACTGGCGTTCCTTGCTTTCATTCTATCACTGACCCACTCAATAGCAACCTTATGTGGAATGCTCGTGTATAAGTCTTTTACATCAATTGTCAAAAAATTTTGAGAATCTGAATACGTCATATCATTGATCTTAGACAAGAAAGACCACGAGTCTTTACAAATCTGATTCTCTTGTTTGACATACTTCTGTAAAATGTTGTCAATCACTTTTGCACAAGCATAAGATGGAGCTCCCCTACTGTCGATCAAGGGGCGCATAGGTGGATTCCTTAAATCCTTGTGGATTTTAGGAATGCCAAAGAGGTAAGGAAATCTTGGATACTGAGTGGTCATGAAATTGTATAATTTTTGGTCAATCCTCCCCTCTATTAACATCTCCTCGATGTTGTCTTTTATAATTCTATATGCTCTATTCACCTCATTCCTAGAGCTTAAAGCATAAGTGGGAGGTTGAAGCAAAGTGGTAATTCTGTCAAAATAATCTTCTTGTTCAAAAATAACAGCACCACCACCCTTATCTGGTTTACAAACTCGAACATTGTGCGATCTAAGCTGTGCTAGACATTCATTTTCTTTCAAACTAACTGGTCCATTCCTATTTCTTTGTCTATCTATAACACTTCTAATGTCCACCTCACAAATATGCTCGAACGTAGCCAGTAATGGGTGTAATGGTGGGTTGAATGTGCTCGATACATGTAAACCACTTGCCCCTTCCCCTTTCACATCACCCCCCATCATTAATTTCAAATTGAGTTTCCTAGTAAAAGACTTAACATCAATAATAGATGTGACAATATCCAAACTTTGGTTGGGAACATAAGTTTGGCCTTTGGATAAAAGGTCGGCCATTTCAGAAGTTATGGGTCAATTAGAAAAATTAAAAACTTTAAAGTCACCAGAGGAATTGGAACAAATCACTGGTCCCTCTGTAGCATTAACAACACTTATGCCATTATTACTCAAGTGGGATGACACTGAGGTGAAAGAAGAGCAAGATGACATAGATGGTAACTCAATGTCTGCAGTAACACTTGTGTTTGTGTATGCTTTGTGCTTAATGTCTATAGTTATCTGTTGTGACCCCTCTGATTGTTGTAATTCGACCATTGGCGCTTCTGTTTTGGTCTTGCGCCTAAAAAATTATTGTTAATATTGTAAAATTCATCCTGTGCACAATTATTATGTCCAATGTTAGCATTATTTCTATTTTGGATGCGTTCACTCCTTTTCAATTCAACAGGGGGAATGTCAACATTATCTGTTATAGGACTATTCCCAAACTGCTCAACAGTAGAGTGAACCACATCAATTTCAGTATTGTTTGTGTTATTCCTAAAAGGGTTACTAGAAGCTCTAAAATTGCTTCTCCAAACTTGACTGACTGAAGGATTAGAATAAGTCAAGCCCTCTCTGTATGCTGTGGTGTCTCTGTCAAGTTTTTTAGTTTTAACTGATTTTAATTTAGTTAAATATGCATCAATACTAGTGAAGAGTCTAGAATACTCATAGCGGTACCTATCAAATGCAAGGTCATGTTTAATTAAATTGTCCAAATGAACCACCTCAGTGTTTAGTTCCTCAATTTGAAACAAGTAATGCTTAATCATTAAATGGAGCAACTCTGCTCCATGCTGGTCAAATAAAACAATTAATTCCTTATGGAAAGCAGAATTTGCAACCAAACCTGTTGGATACTGGTAGTGCCTCAAACCTTTAGGCACTATCTTGCGTCAAGCATTCTTGAAAACATGCAATCTCTAATTGTAATTTTTTGATTTTAATTAATACAAAATCAAGCTGTTTCAGATTGCTGACAATGCTGGGTTCTCTGGAAGTAGCATCCAAACCAGATTGTAATACTGTTGCATTAAATGATGGGGGCACTGAAACCCAGTCTGTAAAAACAGGATAGTTAATAACAGTGTTACTCACCACTGGTTGTGGGTTGAAAATGTCCACGAAAGGTAATTCAATAGCGCCCCCAATATTCGAGGAAACTGGTCTTATATTAGTTCCATTGGCGCCAATTACTCCTCCGAAATGCGTTGAAGGTAGCCTACCCAGCTCCGCTGAATTCGAACTAGATGAAGGTTGTATTGGACCTGATTGATCCCTTTGAACTGGCATTCCCAATTCGGTAACACCCGGTTCGATAGCCGGAATTCTCCTCTGCTCACCGTTGTCCACCATACTCCTCGATTGGGCGTTAGGCTCCCAACAGGCTGGGTAGACGTCAGCATTACTTTGCGCTGTTCCTACATTGAGGGAAATTGACGTCAAAGTACTCCTAGGTGTGCTGGAAACTATTGAAGATGGTACTCCTTCGCCTTGAATGGGTACATTCTCATTTAAACCACTTCTTAGATTAAGCTGGTCACCAAAAGCCGGTAAAATGTTAGTCTTGAAATTACACGCTGGCGTGACCCGTTGCTGCTTTTCCAAAGCATCGATGCGGATGATCAAAGCATCAATTTTGTTAAATAAAACGTCCAAGGATTTAACGCTAACTTGGTGTATTTCATTCTGGACCAGATTAACATTGTTAGCTACTGGTGAACCTGGTCTAAGTAACACGGGGGTAATATTCGGAAAGTCACTAAATTGTTTGTTAACTGTTTCAGACGCCATACCTTAGAAAGAACACCAAACAAGTAAAATAACACGACGAACCAATAGTGAAAATGAACCACCCAAGAACACTGGAACTGCTGTGCAAAAGTTGTCTTAAAAATTAAATCCACCATTAACCACACTTGTTAAGAAGAGAAAACACAGGTTTATTTAAGCGCTTTTCGTTTGTCTCTTAGGCAAACTTCTTCAGAACTACTAACATACATTGCAATGTGCTTAAATAATAAAAACTCATTCCTTAATTGCCATTAATTCAATCATTCACGTTAACACAATCATTATACTAAAAGGAAAACTGACACTTTAAATCAAGTTGTGAACTTCCTTACTGGAAGACAAGTAAGTTAAAAACACATCAAAAAAACAGTATGATAAACATACTGTTAAATTACAAAAATGTTATTATTAAAAATATATATATATAATGTCATACTTTCAGAAACATGTGTACAAGTAAATGACAAAATTAAATACATTTAAAATGTTTAAGATATTTCTACTTATTTCCGTTCACAAAAGGGGGATAAGTACATGTAAGAAATAGTGTACTATCTTTTTAAATTAATCAATCTTAAAACACTGGAAATAGTGCAAGCTTCATTCAAACCTGGTGAATGGTAAGCCTCTAACCTAATCTGCCAGTGTAACTCCTTTTCTAATAATTTAAGTTGTGCCAGTCCACCTCTACTGTCATTAACAATTTGTTCAATGCCAATAAACTTGAACTGGTGAGAGGGATTGTCAATTATGTGCTTTGCTAATGCATTTGTTTCTTTACGTTTCCTGATAGCGTATATATGCTCGTAGATTCTATCCCTGAGCCTGCGCTCGGTTTTCCCAATATAAAAACCGGTGCAATGTTGGCACTGTGCTAAATATACTAACATGTTAGAATTACAGTTGACCATACATTTTAATTTGAAAACGTGCTCATTGACCACAAACTTGTTCGATTCATTAATATATTTACACCAATTACAAGCTTGGCATTTAAACATACCGGGGGACCTAGTTGTCAGAGGTTTCTGTTCGAATAATGATTTCAAATTCCTACCTTTTCTGTATGTTACCTTAGGGAAAGGACCCATTTTAGATAGCACCTCTGGATCAGCTCTAAATAATTGCCAAATTTTCTTGATAATAGAACACAAAATGGTACTGTCAACCGTAAAAGTGGTAATAAATCTAGGAAAATTAAATGGTTGCAATGCCAAGGACGGGTTTATGTTTTGCTCTTCAGTGGTTGATGTCGAATTAATTTGTTGTAAGCTCTTTAACACAGGTAATAAAGGTTCATAAAACCTACTAGACCTTTTTGAAGATACCTCATTAATGAGGTCCTCGATCAACATGGGAGGGTAGGCTCGACTCAAGAACATCCTTTTTAGTAGTAGACATTCCTCGACAAAATCATTGTCCCTACTTATCATCCTAGCTGCTCTAACCAGCTGACCTTTTACCACTGCTCGTTTTTGTAAAAACTAGTGGCAACTGGTAAAATGCAGCAAAGAATTTTGGTAGGTAGGTTTCCTGTGGATTTGTGCTGTAAAGCAATTTGCATCAGGATCTTTAATCAGCATAATATCTAAATATGGGATTCCCGTGGTGCTAAAGTTAAAGGTGAATTCCAAAAATGTAGTTGTGCTGTTTAAATAAGTTACAAATTCCCCTGCTTGACCCTCACTCCCTTTGAATAATATAAAAATATCATCCAGAAAACGGGTGTAGTACATGACAATCTCTGCATAACTGGTTTCTTCTAACACATATTGATATTCCCAGTTCGCCATCACCAGATTTGCCACACTCGCACCACAAGGGGAACCCATAGCAACACCGGTGTTCTGTAGATAGAAATTCTCCCCAAACATGAAGAAGTTCTTTAATAAAATTAAATCCAACAGCTCACCCACCAAGGAAATGTCACGGTTACTGGCGTTCCTTGCTTTCATTCTATCACTGACCCACTCAATAGCAACCTCATGTGGAATGCTCGTGTATAAGTCTTTTACATCAATTGTCAAAAAATTTTGAGAATCTGAATACGTCATATCATTGATCTTAGACAAGAAAGACCACGAGTCTTTACAAATCTGATTCTCTTGTTTGACATACTTCTGTAAAATGTTGTCAATCACTTTTGCACAAGCATAAGATGGAGCTCCCCTACTGTCGATCAAGGCATAGGTGGATTCCTTAAATCCTTGTGGATTTTAGGAATGCCAAAGAGGTAAGGAAATCTTGGATACTGAGTGGTCATGAAATTGTACAATTTTTGGTCAATCCTCCCCTCTATTAACATCTCCTCGATGTTGTCTTTTATAATTCTATATGCTCTATTCACCTCATTCCTAGAGCTTAAAGCATAAGTGGGAGGTTGAAGCAAAGTGGTAATTCTGTCAAAATAATCGTCTTGTTCAAAAATAACAGCACCACCAACCTTATCTGGTTTACAAACTCGAACATTGTGCGATCTAAGCTGTGCTAGACATTCATTTTCTTTCAAACTAACTGGTCCATTCCTATTTCTTTGTCTATCTATAACACTTCTAATGTCCACCTCACACATATGCTCGAACGTAGCCAGTAATGGGTGTAATGGTGGGTTGAATGTGCTCGATACATGTAAACCACTTGCCCCTTCCCCTTTCACATCACCCCCCATCATTAATTTCAAATTGAGTTTCCTAGTAAAAGACTTAACATCAATAATAGATGTGACAAAATCCAAACTTTGGTTGGGAACATAAGTTTGGCCTTTGGATAAAAGGTCGGCCATTTCAGAAGTTATGGGGCAATTAGAAAAATTAAAAACTTTAAAGTCACCAGAGGAATTGGAACAAATCACTGGTCCCTCTGTAGCATTAACAACACTTGTGCCATTATTACTCAAGTGGGATGACACTGAGGTGAAAGAAGAGCAAGATGACAAAGATGGTAACTCAATGTCTGCAGTAACACTTGTGTTTGTGTACGCTTTGTGCTTAATGTCTATAGTTATCTGTTGCAACCCCTCTGATTGTTGTAATTCGACCATTGGCACTTCTGTTTTGGTCTTGCACCTAAAAAATTATTGTTAATATTGTTAAATTCATCCTGTGCACCATTATTATGTCCAATGTTAGCATTATTTCTATTTTGGATGCGTTCACTCCTTCTCAATTCAACAGGGGGAATGTCAACATTATCTGTTATAGGACTATTCCCAAACTGCTCAACAGTAGAGTGAACCACATCAATTTCAGTATTGTTCGTGTTATTCCTAAAAGGGTTACTAGAAGCTCTAAAATTGCTTCTCCAAACTTGACTGACTGGAGGACTAGAATAAGCCAAGCCCTCTCTATATGCTGTGGTGTCTCTGTCAAGTTTTTTAGTTTTAACTGATTTTAATTTAGTTAAATATGCATCAATACTAGTGAAGAGTCTAGAATACTCATAGCGGTACCTATCAAATGCAAGGTCATGTTTAATTAAATTGTCCAAATGAACGCCTCAGTGTTTAGTTCCTCAATTTGAAACAAGTAATGCTTAATCATTAAATGGAGCAACTCTGCTCCATGCTGGTCAAATAAAACAATTAATTCCTTATGGAAAGCAGAATTTGCAACCAAACCTGTTGGATACTGGTAGTGCCTCAAACCTTTAGGCACTATCTTGCGCGTCAAGCATTCTTGAAAACATGCAATCTCTAATTGTAATTTTTTGATTTTAATTAATACAAAATCAAGCTGTTTCAGATTGCTGACAATGCTGGGTTCTCTGGAAGTAGCATCCAAACCAGATTGTAATACTGTTGCATTAAATGATGGGGGCACTGAAACCCAGTCTGTAAAAACAGGATAGTTAATAACAGTGTTACTCACCACTGGTTGTGGGTTGAAAATGTCCACGAAAGGTAATTCAATAGCGCCCCCAATATTCGAGGAAACTGGTCTTATATTAGTTCCATTGGAGCCAATTACTCCTCCGAAACGTGTTGAAGGTAGCCTACCCAGCTCCGCTGAATTCGAACTAGATGAAGGTTGTATTGGACCTGATTGATCCCTTTGAACTGGCATTCCCAATTCGGTAACACCCGGTTCGATAGCCGGAATTCTCTTCTGCTCACCGTTGTCCACCATACTCCTCGTTTGGGCGTTAGGCTTACAACAGGCTGGGTAGACGTCAGCATTACTTTGCACTGTTCCTACATTGAGGGAAATTGACGTCAAAGTACTCCTAGGTGTGCTGGAAACTATTGAAGATGGTATTCCTTCGCCTTGAATGGGTACATTCTCATTTAAACCACTTCTTAGATTAAGCTGGTCACCAAATCTGGTAAAATGTTAGTCTTGAAATTACACGCTGGCGTGACCCGTTGCTGCTTTTCCAAAGCATCGATGTGGATGATCAAAGCATCGATTTTGTTAAATAAAACATCCAAGGATTTAACGCTAACTTGGTGTATTTCATTCTGGACCAGATTAACATTGTTAGCTACTGATGAACCTGGTCTAAGTAACACGGGGGTAATATTCGGAAAGTCACTAAATTGTTTGTTAACTGTTTCAGACGCCATACCTTAGAAAGAACACCAAACAAGTAAAATAACACGACGAACCAATAGTGAAAATGAACCACCCAAGAACACTGGAACTGCTGTGCAAAGTTGTCTTAAAAATTTAATCCACCATTAACCACACTTGTTAAGAAGAAAACACAGGTTTATTTAAGCGCTTTTCGTTTGTCTCTTAGGCAAACTTCTTCAGAACTACTAACATACATTGCAATGTGCTTAAATAATAAAAACTCATTCCTTAATTGCCATTAATTCAATCATTCACGTTAACACAATCATTATACTAAAAGGAAAACTGACACTTTAAATCAAGTTGTGAACTTCCTTACTGGAAGACAAGTAAGTTAAAAACACATCAAAAAACCAGTATGATAAACATACTGTTAAATTACAAAAATGTTATTATTAAAAAATATATATATAATGTCATACTTTCAGAAACATGTGTACAAGTAAATGACAAAATTAAATATATTTAAAATGTTTAAGATATTTCTACTTATTTCCGTTCACAAAAGGGGGATAAGTACATGTAAGAAACAGTGTACTATCTTTTTAAATTAATCAATCTTAAAACACTGGAAATAGTGCAAGCTTCATTCAAACCTGGTGAATGGTAAGCCTCTAACCTAATCTGCCAGTGTAACTCCTTTTCTAATAATTTAAGTTGTGCCAGTCCACCTCTACTGTCATTAACAATTTGTTCAATGCCAATAAACTTGAACTGGTGAGAGGGATTGTCAATTATGTGCTTTGCTAATGCATTTGTTTCTTTACGTTTCCTGATAGCGTATATATGCTCGTAGATTCTATCCCTGAGCCTGCTCGGTTTTCCCAATATAAAACCGGTGCAATGTTGGCACTGTGCTAAATATACTAACATGTTAGAATTACAGTTGACCATACATTTTAATTTGAAAACGTGCTCATTGACCACAAACTTGTTCGATTCATTAATATATTTACACCAATTACAAGCTTGGCATTTAAACATACCGGGGGACCTAGTTGTCAGAGGTTTCTGTTCGAATAATGATTTCAAATTCCTACCTTTTCTGTATGTTACCTTAGGGAAAGGACCCATTTTAGATAGCACCTCTGGATCAGCTCTAAATAATTGCCAATTTTTCTTGATAATAGAACACAAAATGGTACTGTCAACCGTAAAAGTGGTAATAAATCTAGGAAAATCAAATGGTTGCAATGCCAAGGACGGGTTTATGTTTTGCTCTTCAGTGGTTGATGTTGAATTAATTTGTTGTAAGCTCTTTAACACATGTAATAAAGGTTCATAAAACCTACTAGGCCTTTTTGAAGATACCTCATTAATGAGGTCCTCGATCAACATGGGAGGGTAGGCTCGACTCAAGAACATCCTTTTTAGTAGTAGACATTCCTCGACAAAATCATTGTCCCTACTTATCATCCTAGCTGCTCTAACCAGCTGACCTTTTACCACTGCTCGTTTTTGTAAAAACGAGTGGCAACTGGTAAAATGCAGCAAAGAATTTGAGTAGGTAGGTTTCCTGTGGATTTGTGCTGTAAAGCAATTTGCATCAGGATCTTTAATCAGCATAATATCGAAATATGAGATTCCCGTGGTGCTAAAGTTAAAGGTGAATTCCAAAAATGTAGTTGTGCTGTTTAAATAAGTTACAAATTCCCCTGCTTGACCCTCACTCCCTTTGAATAATATAAAAATATCATCCAGAAAATGGGTGTAGTACATGACAATCTCTGCATAACTGGTTTCTTCTAACACATATTGATGTTCCTAGTTCGCCATCACCAGATTTGCCACACTCGCACCACAAGGGGAACCCATAGCAACACCGGTGTTCTGTAGATAGAAATTCTCCCCAAACATGAAGAAGTTCTTTGATAAAATTAAATCCAACAGCTCACCCACCAAGGAAATGTCACGGTTACTGGCGTTCCTTGCTTTCATTCTATCACTGACCCACTCAATAGCAACCTCATGTGGAATGCTCGTGTATAAGTCTTTTACATCAATTGTCAAAAAATTTTGAGAATCTGAATACGTCATATCATTGATCTTAGACAAGAAAGACCACGAGTCTTTACAAATCTGATTCTCTTGTTTGACATACTTCTGTAAAATGTTGTCAATCACTTTTGCACAAGCATAAGATGGAGCTCCCCTACTGTCGATCAAGGGGCGCATAGGTGGATTCCTTAAATCCTTGTGGATTTTAGGAATGCCAAAGAGGTAAGGAAATCTTGGATACTGAGTGGTCATGAAATTGTATAATTTTTGGTCAATCCTCCCCTCTATTAACATCTCCTCGATGTTGTCTTTTATAATTCTATATGCTCTATTCACCTCATTCCTAGAGCTTAAAGCATAAGTGGGAGGTTGAAGCAAAGTGGTAATTCTGTCAAAATAATCGTCTTGTTCAAAAATAACAGCACCACCACCCTTATCTGGTTTACAAACTCGAACATTGTGCGATCTAAGCTGTGCTAGACATTCATTTTCTTTCAAACTAACTGGTCCATTCCTATTTCTTTGTCTATCTATAACACTTCTAATGTCCACCTCACAAATATGCTCAAACGTAGCCAGTAATGGGTGTAATGGTGGGTTAAATGTGCTCGATACATGTAAACCACTTGCCCCTTCCCCTTTCACATCACCCCCCATCATTAATTTCAAATTGAGATTCCTAGTAAAAGACTTAACATCAATAATAGATGTGACAATATCCAAACTTTGGTTGGGAACATAAGTTTGGCCTTTGGATAAAAGGTCGGCCATTTCAGAAGTTATGGGGCAATTAGAAAAATTAAAAACTTTAAAGTCACCAGGGGAATTGGAACAAATCACTGGTCGCTCTGTAGCATTAACAACACTTACGCCATTATTACTCAAGTGGGATGACACTGAGGTGAAAGAAGAGCAAGATGACATAGATGGTAACTCAATGTCTGCAGTAACACTTGTGTTTGTGTATGCTTTGTGCTTAATGTCTATAGTTATCTGTTGCGACCCCTCTGATTGTTTTAATTCGACCATTGGCGCTTCTGTTTTGGTCTTGCACCTAAAAAATTATTGTTAATATTGTTAAATTCATCCTGTGCACCATTATTATGTCCAATGCTAGCATTATTTCTATTTTGGATGCATTCACTCCTTCTCAATTCAACAGGGGGAATGTCAACATTATCTGTTATAGGACTATTCCCAAACTGCTCAACAGTAGAGTGAACCACATCAATTTCAGTATTGTTCGTGTTATTCCTAAAAGGGTTACTAGAAGCTCTAAAATTGCTTCTCCAAACTTGACTGACTGAAGGACTAGAATAAGCCAAGCCCTCTCTGTATGCTGTGGTGTCTCTGTCAAGTTTTTTAGTTTTAACTGATTTTAATTTATTTAAATATGCATCAATACTAGTGAAGAGTCTAGAATACTCATAGTGGTACCTATCAAATGCAAGGTCATGTTTAATTAAATTGTCCAAATGAACCGCCTCAGTGTTTAGTTCCTCAATTTGAAACAAGTAATGCTTAATCATTAAATGGAGCAACTCTGCTCCATGCTGGTCAAATAAAACAATTAATTCCTTATGGAAAGCAGAATTTGCAACCAAACCTGTTGGATACTGGTAGTGCCTCAAACCTTTAGGCACTATCTTGCGCGTCAAGCATTCTTGAAAACATGCAATCTCTAATTGTAATTTTTTGATTTTAATTAATACAAAATCAAGCTGTTTCAGATTGCTGACAATGCTGGGTTCTCTGGAAGTAGCATCCAAACCAGATTGTAATACTGTTGCATTAAATGATGGGGGCACTGAAACCCAGTCTGTAAAAACAGGATAGTTAATAACAGTGTTACTCACCACTGGTTGTGGGTTGAAAACGTCCACGAAAGGTAATTCAATAGCGCCCCCAATATTCGAGGAAACTGGTCTTATATTAGTTCCATTGGCGCCAATTACTCCTCCGAAATGCTTTGAAGGTAGCCTACCCTGCTCCTCTGAATTCGAACTAGATGAAGGTTGTATTGGACCTGATTGATCCCTTTGAACTGGCATTCACAATTCGGTAACACCCGGTTCGATAGCCGGAATTCTCCTCTGCTTACCGTTGTCCACCATACTCCTCGTTTGGGCATTAGGCTCACAACAGGCTGGGTAGACGTCAGCATTACTTTGCTCTGTTCCTACATTGAGGGAAATTGATGTCAAAGTACTCCTAGGTGTGCTGGAAACTATTGAAGATGGTACTCCTTCGCCTTGAATGGGTACATTCTCATTTAAACCACTTCTTAGATTAAGCTGGTCACCAAAAGCCGGTAAAATGTTAGTCTTGAAATTACACGCTGGCGTGACCCATTGCTGCTTTTCCAAAGCATCGATGCGGATGATCAAAGCATCGATTTTTTTAAATAAAACGTCCAAGGATTTAACGCTACCTTGGTGTATTTCTTTCTGGACCAGATTAACATTGTTAGCTACTGGTGAACCTGGTCTAAGTAACACGGGGGTAATATTCGGAAAGTCACTAAATTGTTTGTTAACTGTTTCAGATGCCATACCTTAGGAAGAACACCAAACAAATAAAATAACACGACGAACCAATAGTGAAAATGAACCACCCAAGAACACTGGAACTGCTGTGCAAAAGTTGTCTTAAAAATTAAATCCACCATTAACCACACTTGTTAAGAAGAGAAAACACAGGTTTATTTAAGCGCTTTTCGTTTGTCTCTTAGGCAAACTTCTTCAGAACTACTAACATACATTGCAATGTGCTTAAATAATAAAAACTCATTCCTTAATTGCCATTAATTCAATCATTCACGTTAACACAATCATTATACTAAAAGGAAAACTGACACTTTAAATCAAGTTGTGAACTTCCTTACTGGAAGACAAGTAAGTTAAAAACACATCAAAAAAACAGTATGATAAACATACTGTTAAATTACAAAAATGTTATTATTAAAAAATATATATATAATGTCATACTTTCAGAAACATGTGTACAAGTAAATGACAAAATTAAATACATTTAAAATGTTTAAGATATTTCTACTAATTTTCGTTCACAAAAGGGGGATAAGTACATGTAAGAAACAGTGTACTATCTTTTTAAATTAATCAATCTTAAAACACTGGAAATAGTGCAAGCTTCATTCAAACCTGGTGAATGGTAAGCCTCTAACCTAATCTGCCAGTGTAACTCCTTTTCTAATAATTTAAGTTGTGCCAGTCCACCTCTACTGTCATTAACAATTTGTTCAATGCCAATAAACTTGAACTGGTGAGAGGGATTGTCAATTATGTGCTTTGCTAATGCATTTGTTTCTTTACGTTTCCTGATAGCGTATATATGCTCGTAGATTCTATCCCTGAGCCTGCGCTCGGTTTTCCCAATATAAAAACCGGTGCAATGTTGGCACTGTGCTAAATATACTAACATGTTAGAATTACAGTTGACCATACATTTTAATTTGAAAACGTGCTCATTGACCACAAACTTGTTCGATTCATTAATATATTTACACCAATTACAAGCTTGGCATTTAAACATACCGGGGGACCTAGTTGTCAGAGGTTTCTGTTTGAATAATGATTTCAAATTCCTACCTTTTCTGTATGTTACCTTAGGGAAAGGACCCATTTTAGATAGCACCTCTGGATCAGCTCTAAATAATTGCCAATTTTTCTTGATAATAGAACACAAAATGGTACTGTCAACCGTAAAAGTGGTAATAAATCTAGGAAAATCAAATGGTTGCAATGCCAAGGACGGGTTTATGTTTTGCTCTTCAGTGGTTGATGTCGAATTAATTTGTTGTAAGCTCTTTAACACAGGTAATAAAGGTTCATAAAACCTATTAGACCTTTTTGAAGATACCTCATTAATGAGGTCCTCGATCAACATGGGAGGGTAGGCTCGACTCAAGAACATCCTTTTTAGTAGTAGACATTCCTCGACAAAATCATTGTCCCTACTTATCATCCTAGCTGCTCTAACCAGCTGACCTTTTACCACTGCTCGTTTTTGTAAAAACGAGTGGCAACTGGTAAAATGCAGCAAAGAATTTGAGTAGGTAGGTTTCCTGTGGATTTGTGCTGTAAAGCAATTTGCATCAGGATCTTTAATCAGCATAATATCTAAATATGGGATTCCCGTGGTGCTAAAGTTAAAGGTGAATTCATAAAATGTAGTTGTGCTGTTTAAATAAGTTACAAATTCCCCTGCTTGACCCTCACTCCCTTTGAATAATATAAAAATATCATCCAGAAAACGGGTGTAGTACATGACAATCTCTGCATAACTGGTTTCTTCTAACACATATTGATGTTCCCAGTTCGCCATCACCAGATTTGCCACACTCGCACCACAAGGGGAACCCATAGCAACACCGGTGTTCTGTAGATAGAAATTCTCCCCAAACATGAAGAAGTTCTTCGATAAAATTAAATCCAACAGCTCACCCACCAA
Organism: Protopterus annectens; assembly: GCF_019279795.1. Classification (NCBI taxonomy): domain Eukaryota; kingdom Metazoa; phylum Chordata; order Ceratodontiformes; family Protopteridae; genus Protopterus; species Protopterus annectens. The sequence continues at coordinate 512,196,731 of NC_056741.1, forward strand.
GGAAATGTCACGGTTACTGGCGTTCCTTGCTTTCATTCTATCACTGACCCACTCAATAGCAACCTCATGTGGAATGCTCGTGTATAAGTCTTTTACATCAATTGTCAAAAAATTTTGAGAATCTGAATACGTCATATCATTGATCTTAGACAAGAAAGACCACGAGACTTTACAAATCTGATTCTCTTGTTTGACATACTTCTGTAAATTGTTGTCAATCACTTTTGCACAAGCATAAGATGGAGCTCCCCTACTGTCGATCAAGGGGCGCATAGGTGGATTCCTTAAATCTTTGTGGATTTTAGGAATGCCAAAGAGGTGAGGAAATCTTGGATACTGAGTGGTCAAGAAATTGTATAATTTTTGGTCAATCCTCCCCTCTATTAACATCTCCTCGATGTTGTCTTTTATAATTCTATATGCTCTATTCACCTCATTCCTAGAGCTTAAAGCATAAGTGGGAGGTTGAAGCAAAGTGGTAATTCTGTCAAAATAATCGTCTTGTTCAAAAATAACAGCACCACCAACCTTATCTGGTTTACAAACTCGAACATTGTGCGATCTAAGCTGTGCTAGACATTCATTTTCTTTCAAACTAACTGGTCCATTCCTATTTCTTTGTCTATCTATAACACTTCTAATGTCCACCTCACACATATGCTCGAACGTAGCCAGTAATGGGTGTAATGGTGGGTTGAATGTGCTCGATACATGTAAACCACTTGCCCCTTCCCCTTTCACATCACCCCCCATCATTAATTTCAAATTGAGTTTCCTAGTAAAAGACTTAACATCAATAATAGATGTGACAAAATCCAAACTTTGGTTGGGAACATAAGTTTGGCCTTTGGATAAAAGGTCGGCCATTTCAGAAGTTATGGGGCAATTAGAAAAATTAAAAACTTTAAAGTCACCAGAGGAATTGGAACAAATCATTGGTCCCTCTGTAGCATTAACAACACTTGTGCCATTATTACTCAAGTGGGATGACACTGAGGTGAAAGAAGAGCAAGATGACATAGATGGTAACTCAATGTCTGCAGTAACACTTGTGTTTGTGTACGCTTTGTGCTTAATGTCTATAGTTATCTGTTGCAACCCCTCTGATTGTTGTAATTCGACCATTGGCACTTCTGTTTTGGTCTTGCACCTAAAAAATTATTGTTAATATTGTTAAATTCATCCTGTGCACCATTATTATGTCCAATGTTAGCATTATTTCTATTTTGGATGCGTTCACTCCTTCTCAATTCAACAGGGGGAATGTCAACATTATCTGTTATAGGACTATTCCCAAACTGCTCAACAGTAGAGTGAACCACATCAATTTCAGTATTGTTCGTGTTATTCCTAAAAGGGTTACTAGAAGCTCTAAAATTGCTTCTCCAAACTTGACTGACTGGAGGACTAGAATAAGCCAAGCCCTCTCTGTATGCTGTGGTGTCTCTGTCAAGTTTTTTAGTTTTAACTGATTTTAATTTAGTTAAATATGCATCAATACTAGTGAAGAGTCTAGAATACTCATAGCGGTACCTATCAAATGCAAGGTCATGTTTAATTAAATTGTCCAAATGAACCGCCTCAGTGTTTAGTTCCTCAATTTGAAACAAGTAATGCTTAATCATTAAATGGAGCAACTCTGCTCCATGCTGGTCAAATAAAACAATTAATTCCTTATGGAAAGCAGAATTTGCAACCAAACCTGTTGGATACTGGTAGTGCCTCAAACCTTTAGGCACTATCTTGCGCGTCAAGCATTCTTGAAAACATGCAATCTCTAATTGTAATTTTTTGATTTTAATTAATACAAAATCAAGCTGTTTCAGATTGCTGACAATGCTGGGTTCTCTGGAAGTAGCATCCAAACCAGATTGTAATACTGTTGCATTAAATGATGGGGGCACTGAAACCCAGTCTGTAAAAACAGGATAGTTAATAACAGTGTTACTCACCACTGGTTGTGGGTTGAAAATGTCCACGAAAGGTAATTCAATAGCGCCCCCAATATTCGAGGAAACTGGTCTTATATTAGTTCCATTGGAGCCAATTACTCCTCCGAAACGTGTTGAAGGTAGCCTACCCAGCTCCGCTGAATTCGAACTAGATGAAGGTTGTATTGGACCTGATTGATCCCTTTGAACTGGCATTCCCAATTCGGTAACACCCGGTTCGATAGCCGGAATTCTCTTCTGCTCACCGTTGTCCACCATACTCCTCGTTTGGGCGTTAGGCTCACAACAGGCTGGGTAGACGTCAGCATTACTTTGCACTGTTCCTACATTGAGGGAAATTGACGTCAAAGTACTCCTAGGTGTGCTGGAAACTATTGAAGATGGTATTCCTTCGCCTTGAATGGGTACATTCTCATTTAAACCACTTCTTAGATTAAGCTGGTCACCAAATCTGGTAAAATGTTAGTCTTGAAATTACACGCTGGCGTGACCCGTTGCTGCTTTTCCAAAGCATCGATGTGGATGATCAAAGCATCGATTTTGTTAAATAAAACATCCAAGGATTTAACGCTAACTTGGTGTATTTCATTCTGGACCAGATTAACATTGTTAGCTACTGATGAACCTGGTCTAAGTAACACGGGGGTAATATTCGGAAAGTCACTAAATTGTTTGTTAACTGTTTCAGACGCCATACCTTAGAAAGAACACCAAACAAGTAAAATAACACGACGAACCAATAGTGAAAATGAACCACCCAAGAACACTGGAACTGCTGTGCAAAAGTTGTCTTAAAAATTTAATCCACCATTAACCACACTTGTTAAGAAGAGAAAACACAGGTTTATTTAAGCGCTTTTCGTTTGTCTGTTAGGCAAACTTCTTCAGAACTACTAACATACATTGAAATGTGCTTAAATAATAAAAACTCATTCCTTAATTGCCATTAATTCAATCATTCACGTTAACACAATCATTATACTAAAAGGAAAACTGACACTTTAAATCAAGTTGTGAACTTCCTTACTGGAAGACAAGTAAGTTAAAAACACATCAAAAAACCAGTATGATAAACATACTGTTAAATTACAAAAATGTTATTATTAAAAATATATATATATAATGTCATACTTTCAGAAACATGTGTACAAGTAAATGACAAAATTAAATATATTTAAAATGTTTAAGATATTTCTACTTATTTCCGTTCACAAAAGGGGGATAAGTATATGTAAGAAACAGTGTACTATCTTTTTAAATTAATCAATCTTAAAACACTGGAAATAGTGCAAGCTTCATTCAAACCTGGTGAATGGTAAGCCTCTAACCTAATCTGCCAGTGTAACTCCTTTTCTAATAATTTAAGTTGTGCCAGTCCACCTCTACTGTCATTAACAATTTGTTCAATGCCAATAAACTTGAACTGGTGAGAGGGATTGTCAATTATGTGCTTTGCTAATGCATTTGTTTCTTTACGTTTCCTGATAGCGTATATATGCTCGTAGATTCTATCCCTGAGCCTGCGCTCGGTTTTCCCAATATAAAAACCGGTGCAATGTTGGCACTGTGCTAAATATACTAACATGTTAGAATTACAGTTGACCATACATTTTAATTTGAAAACGTGCTCATTGACCACAAACTTGTTCGATTCATTAATATATTTACACCAATTACAAGCTTGGCATTTAAACATACCGGGGGACCTAGTTGTCAGAGGTTTCTGTTCGAATAATGATTTCAAATTCCTACCTTTTCTGTATGTTACCTTAGGGAAAGGACCCATTTTAGATAGCACCTCTGGATCAGCTCTAAATAATTGCCAATTTTTCTTGATAATAGAACACAAAATGGTACTGTCAACCGTAAAAGTGGTAATAAATCTAGGAAAATCAAATGGTTGCAATGCCAAGGACGGGTTTATGTTTTGCTCTTCAGTGGTTGATGTTGAATTAATTTGTTGTAAGCTCTTTAACACAGGTAATAAAGGTTCATAAAACCTACTAGGCCTTTTTGAAGATACCTCATTAATGAGGTCCTCGATCAACATGGGAGGGTAGGCTCGACTCAAGAACATCCTTTTTAGTAGTAGACATTCCTTGACAAAATCATTGTCCCTACTTATCATCCTAGCTGCTCTAACCAGCTGACCTTTTACCACTGCTCGTTTTTGTAAAAACGAGTGGCAACTGGTAAAATGCAGCAAAGAATTTGAGTAGGTAGGTTTCCTGTGGATTTGTGCTGTAAAGCAATTTGCATCAGGATCTTTAATCAGCATAATATCTAAATATGAGATTCCCGTGGTGCTAAAGTTAAAGGTGAATTCCAAAAATGTAGTTGTGCTGTTTAAATAAGTTACAAATTCCCCTGCTTGACCCTCACTCCCTTTGAATAATATAAAAATATCATCCAGAAAACGGGTGTAGTACATGACAATCTCTGCATAACTGGTTTCTTCTAACACATATTGATGTTTCCAGTTCGCCATCACCAGATTTGCCACACTCGCACCACAAGGGGAACCCATAGCAACACCGGTGTTCTGTAGATAGAAATTCTCCCCAAACATGAAGAAGTTCTTTGATAAAATTAAATCCAACAGCTCACCCACCAAGGAAATGTCACGGTTACTGGCGTTCCTTGCTTTCATTCTATCACTGACCCACTCAATAGCAACCTCATGTGGAATGCTCGTGTATAAGTCTTTTACATCAATTGTCAAAAAATTTTGAGAATCTGAATACGTCATATCATTGATCTTAGACAAGAAAGACCACGAGTCTTTACAAATCTGATTCTCTTGTTTGACATACTTCTGTAAAATGTTGTCAATCACTTTTGCACAAGCATAAGATGGAGCTCCCCTACTGTCGATCAAGGGGTGCATAGGTGGATTCCTTAAATCCTTGTGGATTTTAGGAATGCCAAAGAGGTAAGGAAATCTTGGATACTGAGTGGTCATGTAGTTGTATAATTTTGTATCAATCCTCCCATCTATTAACATCTTCTCTGTTGTCTTTTATAATTCTATATGCTCTATTCACCTCATTCCTAGAGCTTAAAGCATAAGTGGGAGGTTGAAGCAAAGTGGTAATTCTGTCAAAATAATCGTCTTGTTCAAAAATAACAGCACCACCACCCTTATCTGGTTTACAAACTCGAACATTGTGCGATCTAAGCTGTGCTAGACATTCATTTTCTTTCAAACTAACTGGTCCATTCCTATTTCTTTGTCTATCTATAACACTTCTAATGTCCACCTCACAAATATGCTCAAACGTAGCCAGTAATGGGTGTAATGGTGGGTTAAATGTGCTCGATACATGTAAACCACTTGCCCTTCCCCTTTCACATCACCCCCCATCATTAATTTCAAATTGAGATTCCTAGTAAAAGACTTAACATCAATAATAGATGTGACAATATCCAAACTTTGGTTGGGAACATAAGTTTGGCCTTTGGATAAAAGGTCGGCCATTTCAGAAGTTATGGGGCAATTAGAAAAATTAAAAACTTTAAAGTCACCAGGGGAATTGGAACAAATCACTGGTCGCTCTGTAGCATTAACAACACTTACGCCATTATTACTCAAGTGGGATGACACTGAGGTGAAAGAAGAGCAAGATGACATAGATGGTAACTCAATGTCTGCAGTAACACTTGTGTTTGTGTATGCTTTGTGCTTAATGTCTATAGTTATCTGTTGCGACCCCTCTGATTGTTTTAATTCGACCATTGGTGCTTCTGTTTTGGTCTTGCACCTAAAAAATTATTGTTAATATTGTTAAATTCATCCTGTGCACCATTATTATGTCCAATGCTAGCATTATTTCTATTTTGGATGCATTCACTCCTTCTCAATTCAACAGGGGGAATGTCAACATTATCTGTTATAGGACTATTCCCAAACTGCTCAACAGTAGAGTGAACCACATCAATTTCAGTATTGTTCGTGTTATTCCTAAAAGGGTTACTAGAAGCTCTAAAATTGCTTCTCCAAACTTGACTGACTGAAGGACTAGAATAAGCCAAGCCCTCTCTGTATGCTGTGGTGTCTCTGTCAAGTTTTTTAGTTTTAACTGATTTTAATTTAGTTAAATATGCATCAATACTAGTGAAGAGTCTAGAATACTCATAGCGGTACCTATCAAATGCAAGGTCATGTTTAATTAAATTGTCCAAATGAACCGCCTCAGTGTTTAGTTCCTCAATTTGAAACAAGTAATGCTTAATCATTAAATGGAGCAACTCTGCTCCATGCTGGTCAAATAAAACAATTAATTCCTTATGGAAAGCAGAATTTGCAACCAAACCTGTTGGATACTGGTAGTGCCTCAAACCTTTAGGCACTATCTTGCGCGTCAAGCATTCTTGAAAACATGCAATCTCTAATTGTAATTTTTTGATTTTAATTAATACAAAATCAAGCTGTTTCAGATTGCTGACAATGCTGGGTTCTCTGGAAGTAGCATCCAAACCAGATTGTAATACTGTTGCATTAAATGATGGGGGCACTGAAACCCAGTCTGTAAAAACAGGATAGTTAATAACAGTGTTACTCACCACTGGTTGTGGGTTGAAAACGTCCACGAAAGGTAATTCAATAAGCCCCCAATATTCGAGGAAACTGGTCTTATATTAGTTCCATTGGCGCCAATTACTCCTCCGAAATCGTTGAAGGTAGCCTACCCTGCTCCTCTGAATTCGAACTAGATGAAGGTTGTATTGGACCTGATTGATCCCTTTGAACTGGCATTCACAATTCGGTAACACCCGGTTCGATAGCCGGAATTCTCCTCTGCTTACCGTTGTCCACCATACTCCTCGTTTGGGCATTAGGCTCACAACAGGCTGGGTAGACGTCAGCATTACTTTGCTCTGTTCCTACATTGAGGGAAATTGATGTCAAAGTACTCCTAGGTGTGCTGGAAACTATTGAAGATGGTACTCCTTCGCCTTGAATGGGTACATTCTCATTTAAACCACTTCTTAGATTAAGCTGGTCACCAAAAGCCGGTAAAATGTTAGTCTTGAAATTACACGCTGGCGTGACCCATTGCTGCTTTTCCAAAGCATCGATGCGGAAGATCAAAGCATCGATTTTTTTAAATAAAACGTCCAAGGATTTAACGCTAACTTGGTGTATTTCATTCTGGACCAGATTAACATTGTTAGCTACTGGTGAACCTGGTCTAAGTAACACGGGGGTAATATTCGGAAAGTCACTAAATTGTTTGTTAACTGTTTCAGATGCCATACCTTAGAAAGAACACCAAACAAATAAAATAACACGACGAACCAATAGTGAAAATGAACCACCCAAGAACACTGGAACTGCTGTGCAAAAGTTGTCTTAAAAATTAAATCCACCATTAACCACACTTGTTAAGAAGAGAAAACACAGGTTTATTTAAGCGCTTTTCGTTTGTCTCTTAGGCAAACTTCTTCAGAACTACTAACATACATTGCAATGTGCTTAAATAATAAAAACTCATTCCTTAATTGCCATTAATTCAATCATTCACGTTAACACAATCATTATACTAAAAGGAAAACTGACACTTTAAATCAAGTTGTGAACTTCCTTACTGGAAGACAAGTAAGTTAAAAACACATCAAAAAAACAGTATGATAAACATACTGTTAAATTACAAAAATGTTATTATTAAAAAATATATATATAATGTCATACTTTCAGAAACATGTGTACAAGTAAATGACAAAATTAAATACATTTAAAATGTTTAAGATATTTCTACTAATTTTCGTTCACAAAAGGGGGATAAGTACATGTAAGAAACAGTGTACTATCTTTTTAAATTAATCAATCTTAAAACACTGGAAATAGTGCAAGCTTCATTCAAACCTGGTGAATGGTAAGCCTCTAACCTAATCTGCCAGTGTAACTCCTTTTCTAATAATTTAAGTTGTGCCAGTCCACCTCTACTGTCATTAACAATTTGTTCAATGCCAATAAACTTGAACTGGTGAGAGGGATTGTCAATTATGTGCTTTGCTAATGCATTTGTTTCTTTACGTTTCCTGATAGCGTATATATGCTCGTAGATTCTATCCCTGAGCCTGCGCTCGGTTTTCCCAATATAAAACCGGTGCAATGTTGGCACTGTGCTAAATATACTAACATGTTAGAATTACAGTTGACCATACATTTTAATTTGAAAACGTGCTCATTGACCACAAACTTGTTTGATTCATTAATATATTTACACCAATTACAAGCTTGGCATTTAAACATACCGGGGGACCTAGTTGTCAGAGGTTTCTGTTCGAATAATGATTTCAAATTCCTACCTTTTCTGTATGTTACCTTAGGGAAAGGACCCATTTTAGATAGCACCTCTGGATCAGCTCTAAATAATTGCCAATTTTTCTTGATAATAGAACACAAAATGGTACTGTCAACCGTAAAAGTGGTAATAAATCTAGGAAAATCAAATGGTTGCAATGCCAAGGACGGGTTTATGTTTTGCTCTTCAGTGGTTGATGTCGAATTAATTTGTTGTAAGCTCTTTAACACAGGTAATAAAGGTTCATAAAACCTACTAGACCTTTTTGAAGATACCTCATTAATGAGGTCCTCGATCAACATGGAAGGGTAGGCTCGACTCAAGAACCTCCTTTTTAGTAGTAGACATTCCTCGACAAAATCATTGTCCCTACTTATCATCCTAGCTGCTCTAACCAGCTGACCTTTTACCACTGCTCGTTTTTGTAAAAACGAGTGGCAACTGGTAAAATGCAGCAAAGAATTTGAGTAGGTAGATTTCCTGTGGATTTGTGCTGTAAAGCAATTTGCATCAGGATCTTTAATCAGCATAATATCTAAATATGGGATTCCCGTGGTGCTAAAGTTAAAGGTGAATTCCAAAAATGTAGTTGTGCTGTTTAAATAAGTTACAAATTCCCCTGCTTGACCCTCACTCCCTTTGAATAATATAAAAATATCATCCAGAAAACGGGTGTAGTACATGACAATCTCTGCATAACTGGTTTCTTCTAACACATATTGATGTTCCCAGTTCGCCATCACCAGATTTGCCACACTCGCACCACAAGGGGAACCCATAGTAACACCGGTGTTCTGTAGATAGAAATTCTCCCCAAACATGAAGAAGTTCTTCGATAAAATTAAATCCAACAGCTCACCCACCAAGGAAATGTCACGGTTACTGGCGTTCCTTGCTTTCATTCTATCACTGACCCACTCAATAGCAACCTCATGTGGAATGCTCGTGTATAAGTCTTTTACATCAATTGTCAAAAAATTTTGAGAATCTGAATACGTCATATCATTGATCTTAGACAAGAAAGACCATGAGTCTTTACAAATCTGATTCTCTTGTTTGACATACTTCCGTAAATTGTTGTCAATCACTTTTGCACAAGCATAAGATGGAGCTCCCCTACTGTCGATCAAGGGGTGCATAGGTGGATTCCTTAAATCCTTGTGGATTTTAGGAATGCCAAAGAGGTAAGGAAATCTTGGATACTGAGTGGTCATGAAATTGTATAATTTTTGGTCAATCCTCCCTTCTATTAACATCTCCTCGATGTTGTCTTTTATAATTCTATATGCTCTATTCACCTCATTCCTAGAGCTTAAAGCATAAGTGGGAGGTTGAAGCAAAGTGGTAATTCTGTCAAAATAATCGTCTTGTTCAAAAATAACAGCACCACCACCCTTATCTGGTTTACAAACTCGAACATTGTGCGATCTAAGCTGTGCTAGACATTCATTTTCTTTCAAACTAACTGGTCCATTCCTATTTCTTTGTCTATCTATAACACTTCTAATGTCCACCTCACAAATATGCTCGAACGTAGCCAGTAATGGGTGTAATGGTGGGTTGAATGTGCTCGATACATGTAAACCACTTGCCCCTTCCCCTTTCACATCACCCCCCATCATTAATTTCAAATTGAGTTTCCTAGTAAAAGACTTAACATCAATAATAGATGTGACAATATCCAAACTTTGGTTGGGAACATAAGTTTGGCCTTTGGATAAAAGGTCGGCCATTTCAGAAGTTATGGGGCAATTAGAAAAATTAAAAACTTTAAAGTCACCAGAGGAATTGGAACAAATCACTGGTCCCTCTGTAGCATTAACAACACTTATGCCATTATTACTCAAGTGGGATGACACTGAGGTGAAAGAAGAGCAAGATGACATAGATGGTAACTCAATGTCTGCAGTAACACTTGTGTTTGTGTACGCTTTGTGCTTAATGTCTATAGTTATCTGTTGCAACCCCTCTGATTGTTGTAATTCGACCATTGGCACTTCTGTTTTGGTCTTGCACCTAAAAAATTATTGTTAATATTGTTAAATTCATCCTATTCATTCTATCTACAGAACACCGGTGTTGCTATGGGTTCCCCTTGTGGTGCGAGTGTGGCAAATCTGGTGATGGCGAACTGGGGACATCAATATGTGTTAGAAGAAACCAGTTATGCAGAGATTGTCATGTACTACACCCGTTTTCTGGATGATATTTTTATATTATTCAAAGGGAGTGAGGGTCAAGCAGGGGAATTTGTAACTTATTTAAACAGCACAACTGCATTTTTGGAATTCACCTTTAACTTTAGCACCACTGGAATCCCATATTTAGATATTATGCTGATTAAAGATCCTGATGCAAATTGCTTTACAGCACAAATCCACAGGAAACCTACCTACTCAAATTCTTTGCTGCATTTTACCAGTTGCCACTCGTTTTTACAAAAACGAGCAGTGGTAAAAGGTCAGCTGGTTAGAGCAGCTAGGATGATAAGTAGGGACAATGATTTTGTCGAGGAATGTCTACTACTAAAAAGGATGTTCTTGAGTCGAGCCTACCCTCCCATGTTGATCGAGGACCTCATTAATGAGGTATCTTCAGAAAGGTCTAGTAGGTTTTATGAACCTTTATTACCTGTGTTAAAGAGCTTACAACAAATTAATTCGACATCAGCCACTGAAGAGCAAAACATAAACCCGTCCTTGGCATTGCAACCATTTGATTTTCCTAGATTTATTACCACTTTTACGGTTGACAGTACCATTTTGTGTTCTATTATCAAGAAAAATTGGCAATTATTTAGAGCTGATCCAGAGGTGCTATCTAAAATGGGTCCTTTCCCTAAGGTAACATACAGAAAAGGTAGGAATTTGAAATCATTATTCGAACAGAAACCTCTGAAAACTAGGTCCCCCGGTATGTTTAAATGCCAAGCTTGTAATTCGTGTAAAGATATTAATGAATCGAACAAGTTTGTGGTCAATGAGCACGTTTTCAAATTAAAATGTATGGTCAACTGTAATTCTAACATGCTAGTATATTTAGCACAGTGCCAACATTGCACCGGTTTTTATATTGGGAAAACCGAGCGCAGGCTCAGGGATAGAATCTACGAGCATATATACGCTATCAGGAAACGTAAAGAAACAAATGCATTAGCAAAGCACATAATTGACAATCCCTCTCACCAGTTCAAGTTTATTGGCATTGAACAAATTGTTAATGACAGTAGAGGTGGACTGGCACAACTTAAATTATTAGAAAAGGAGTTACACTGGCAGATTAGGTTAGAGGCTTACCATTCACCAGGTTTGAATGAAGCTTGCACTATTTCCAGTGTTTTAAGATTGATTAATTTAAAAAGATAGTACACTGTTTCTTACATGTACTTATCCCCCTTTTGTGAATGGAATTAAGTAGAAATATCTTAAACATTTTAAATGTATTTAATTTTGTCATTTACTTGTACACATGTTTCTGAAAGTATGACATTATATATTTATTTTTTAATAATAACATTTTTGTAATTTAACAGTATGTTTATCATACTGGTTTTTTGATGTGTTTTTAACTTACTTGCCTTCCAGTAAGGAAGTTCACAACTTGATTTAAAGTGTCAGTTTTCCTTTTAGTATAATGATTGTGTTAACGTGAATGATTGAATTAATGGCAATTAAGGAATGAATTTTTATTATTTAAGCAAATTGCAATGTATGTTAGTAGTTCTGAAGAAGTTTGCCTAAGAGACAAACGAAAAGCGCTTAAATAAACCTGTGTTTTCTCTTCTTAACAAGTGTGGTTACTGGTGGATTTAATTTTTAAGACAACTTTTGCACAGCAGTTCCAGTGTTCTTGGGTGGTTCGTTTTCGCTATTGGTTCGTCGTGTTATTTTACTTGTTTGGTGTTCTTTCTAAGGTATATTATACAACCAGACATTAGTGTCTTTGTAAAAATGCAGCAGACATTTGAAAAGTAAAACTCCCCTCTTAACACCCATCACTTTGCTGACTTAAAACAAAACTGAAATGGCTGGAATTGCCAGATCATCTTAGACACACCCAACTTCCAACACCCACAATCTAATATACCAACTTCATAATTGCCCAGCACTTTGCAACACAATACTGTTGTGCTCTGACCAGGAAACTGTGGTCCAGTAATCAGTTGTTGCTAATGACCACCAAATCAAACAACACAGCTGCTGATTCAGTATCAAGCTATGTCACTAGATTATGGAAAACCATCCCTATATACACAAAATAAAATCCAACCCTCCCAAGGTTTAAAATTCAGCTTAAAGAGTGAACCAGCAAAGAATATACTCATGCCATACACCTGATTAATGCAAACTGATAATTAATGTAAATGCTGTAATTCAATACCTACCTTTAACAGCTGGTCTATGGCATTGGAGTTAATGAAGTTGAGGAACCTTTGGTCAAGTGAGTTAGAACACGAGTAATTTACCCAGTCAGTGGATGGGTAGTTAAAGTTGCCCAAAACCATGGTGTTCGGCTGTATCGATAGAGTCAAGTAGATTCAAATAGACAGAGTGGGTGCCCTGATTCATGGATGTACCTCATTACATATAGCAAAGAGTTGGAAAGGCCCCAAAGGTTCCTAATTAAGAGGATCATAGGCTTAAAATACCTAAGCTACCAGAAAAGCCTAAAAGCTCTTTTCATTTCTTCCTGCCTCCCACTGCTGGCTCACTGCAATCATTTCCTCTGCAGGTTTGGCTTTTTCCCCATCACACTGTTCTCCCCTGCCCAATCTCTCTGCCCCTCTCAGCTGCCATCCTTCATCTCTCCTAATAAATATATCTCCAACTGTCACACAACTACCCACTTCTGACTACCACTTCTACTCACTCAAGTTCTTCTCATGTTCCTTTCTACCTTACCCCCTGCTGTACCTCTTAGCCCTTCCAGCTTGTTCCACTATTCTAGTGGAATGTTTGTATAGTAAATTGTATGATTTTATCTGATTACTATCTGAATATCCATATTAGCATTATTCTTAGCTTCTAGCTAGATATTAGAATACTCTGTTCAATACTATCCCCCAGATTTACTATTCCTCTGTGCAGGACTAGCTTAGTCCTGTACGGAGGCGGATGTTTAGGAGCAGGATCGTAGCGTGCCATGCATAGTAATGTGACGTGCTGCCTGAGCTCCTAATCTTACATGGAGCATGTAAGAGTGCAGGGGGCGTGTCTGAGAGCAGAGCTCTCAGAATATACATGCCTCTGCAGTGAAGAACAGCAGAAAGTGGTAAGAAATGAGTGAGAAGGCTCCTAGGTGTCCGCATATCTCCACCAACAGTCCCCCTCATGTACAACAGCAACATTATACAGAAATAAAATGAACAAACCCATTTATTTTTTTTTAAATCTGATGAAAGCTAACCTTCAGTGCTCGGGTGTGCCCATTGCTTAGCTATGGTTAATGCAGCTTAAATGACTGAAGAGGATAGCAAGGAAGGTATATGCAAATGAAGCAGCATAGTAATAGTGTAGTGGGCAGTGCATTTGCCTTATGAGCAGGCTTTCCCAGTTCGAGCCCCACTGGAGCACATTCCATTTTCCATGGCAAAGCATGTTATGACTAATATTTATGTTGCATAACCCACTAAATAACATATTTATGAACTGGAGTACTGCAGTAAATGCACATGTGAGGTGTGTGCATCATAATGAATAAAGCACTAGTAAGCAGGTTTAAGCATCAATAAGCAGTAGTAAGTATATTTAAGCACTAGTAAGTGGGTTTAAACCTGTTTGCACAGGGGTAAGCAATACGCACACAGGCTAAGCAAGTCTGAAGCTAACTCTGTGTAAGCATATGTAACCAGAGGTTAGCAGTGCTTACCTTCTTGCAAACCTGCACAAACCTACTTACAAATGCTCAAAAGTTCCTTAATCACTCTGTATCCAATGGCCCTTGTTTGGCCCATCAACAAAATAAACAGCCATGCAGATCTTAAACCCAGGACCCTATAAATCATAGTCACAGTAGTTAACCACCAAGCCATCACAGAAGTACAGAAGAATGAGGTATCAGCAAACAAGTCCTCACCATAGTAAAACCAAACTGAACCCATGAAAGGAATCAGTATACAGTTATATGTTCCATAACCCACTACATGACATAAATATGTGAACTGGAGTACAGCAGTAAGCCTAGAAGTCAGCTGTAATTGTAACAGAGTGTTGAAGTCCCCAATAAAACACAAGAACCCCATACAATGTACATACACATGAATCATGGATGCCAGGCATACATATGGGTTCATAGGTTCATAGGTACGTACAAGGCTATCTGCCCAAAGGCATTTATAAGCCTAGCCAGAATGTGTTGGCTTTCTCCACTCCCTTAGATTAGTTGGCTGTGCCTCTGTCCAGCAGAGCCAGTGAAGTGATCCCCGGGATAAATTTCCTGTTTCACATCCACTCGACAAGGTTTCTCTTGAAGAGTGTTAGTGAGGAGCTCTGCCTAATGTAGATTGGAATCTTGTTCCAGAGCATGGTGAAGTCTCTGGGACAGGAATCTATCCCTCCAGCATGTCCTATTTATTGTTGTGGTGAGGTTTAGATCCCTAGAGTGTGTGGCTCAAGGAGATATGGTTTTCTTTAAGTGGAGCATGTCCATCAATTCTGGGTTGGATATGGCCTTGTATGTCAGGCAGAGATCACCTCTGAGTAGGCGGTATGCAACCGAGTACAGCTGGAGTTTCTTCACTCGAGCTGCTTAGGGCATCTGTTTGAGGCCAGTGATCCTCTATATGTGGTATTTCTGTGGTCTTTCCAGCTGTTGCAGGTGTTTTGTAAGGTACATTCCAAATAGGGCATTGTGCTCTATGATGGGTCTGATGAGTGATGCGTAGAGGGGCACAATGACCTCTTTTGATCTGGATGCAAACCCTTTTGTGATTAGGTGGGCCACATAGAAGGATTTTCTAACCAGTTTGGCAATGTGATTATCAAAGGAGAGATTATAATCTACTTGCATCCCTAGATCCCTTATTTTGTCTTCCGTATTTAGGGTCTACCACTTATGTGGCAATTTGTGGGTACTTTATTTTTTCCAAAGGGGATGACTATGCACTTTTTGGCATTTAGCATGAGGCCATGGTTTTAACACCTGGCAGGTGTCTCAGTGAGACCCTTTTGGAAGATGTCTGTGTCAGCCGGAGAGTCAATTATAGCTCCTAGTTTGCAGTCATCTGTGAACTTGGTCAGCCATAGTCCTCATATGCTTGCCTGTACCTCTGAGAAGTATATGCCAAACAGGAGGGGTCCTAGGACTGAGCCCTGGGGATCACCACTTGTAACCTGTTTAAGTCAGACCTTGCTTCCTCAACTCTTACCATGTAGGTTCTGTCTGTGAGCCAGTTGGCAACCCATCTCATGATGTAGGGGTTTATATTCAGGCTGGTGAGCTTGTCTATAATACCAGAATGGGGAATGGTGTTGAAGGCCTTTGTGAGATCTAGGTAGGCTGTGCAGACCACCTTTCCCTCATCTATAGCCTTGGTAATTGTCTCAAGGAAGTCCACCAGGTTTAGGAGGCATGATCTGCCCTTAACAAAGTCAAACTGGGTAGGGTCCAGTGTTTGGAGGTTCCTAATGTTTCTGTTAATGAGATCCATGATGATGCACTCCATAGCCTTGCAGACCAAGCTAGTCAGGCTTATAGGGCAATAGTTCCTGGGGTCTGTTGTGGCTCCACCTTTGTGGAGTGGAATAACCATTACTGTGCACCACTCTAGGGGCAAATAGCCTGTAGAGAGGCTGAGTTTGAACAGTGTGTTTAGGTGAGGGGTTATTTCATCTTTGAGCTCATGTAGGACACAGCCTGGGACACTGTCCAGTCCCATTGATGCTGTGTTTTTGGCTTTGGAGAGGGCTGTTTTAAAGTGTAATGAATAATAAATCAATGCCAAAAAGGAATTATAATGCAAAGTCTAATGTTAGCAATGCTAAGCATTGCAAAGGTCAGCTTAGGAGGTGTAAGCAATGTGTAGGCTAGCTAAATCAGTGTGCCCAGAGGTATACTCTTTTAAAACAATGACAACCCTATGTAAGCAAGTTTGCCCATAGTCTACCCTTTTCAAAGCTGGCCAGTCATGGAAAAGTGTGGGAATTCGGCCCTACTTAAACCCAAGAGGTGGGAATACATCTCATAACTGGTTGTAGCTTCCCCTTGCAGACACCATGTCAGGAAGGGGAGAAGGTGTGCGCTTTTGGGTGCAGTACTGGTGCATCCAGGAATCCAGAGTCATGGCAGGACTCCTTGTCAAAGACCATGATCAGAGACTGCTAGCAACAGGGCTCCCAGTATAAGGCAGAGGCCTGTGACCGTCTAGCCCATGACCTCACCAGTGCCACTGGCATACCCCAAACTGGTGAGAAGGTCAGGCATCACTATGCCAATCTGAAGTGGCATAAGGGGGACCTCTTGGAGCAGTGGATCCAAGAGGCTAGAGCAGCAGGGAATGTTCCAGTTGTGTGTATGTATCACCCCACTATGTGTGTAATAATTGCCAGCTCATGTATATCATGGCTAGGTATAGCTAAATATTCCTCTTATGTCCCCCACAGTTGCAATGGAGCGGGCCTTGAACCAGGAGGCCCACGTCAGTTGTCTGGTGAGGTTGCGGTGCGAGGCAGGTCAGTAATACTCATGGATTTACTGTCATAGGAAATAAAACTAAAAGTAGCAGTAAATCAATTGCCTGTATAAAACCTGTATTGTTCAAGGCAAGTACTGCATACACCAGATAATATGTCAGGAAGAGTCTCATATAGTTAGTATATAAATAAAAGTGTAATAGCCTGACAATAAAGGTCTAACTGCTAGACTGCATGTGTATACTTTGGTATCATATGGAAATGTATATTTGCAATTATGTAATAGTACTGTTGTATTAAGAACTGTTACCCACAACGTATACTATATATTGAATGTGTAGGAATGCCTTTATATGACTGTTGTAATCCCTAGAGGCCATTTAGTACAATTGAGAGACACATAGACAGAAAACAGGGTAAATGCAGACAA
>NC_056741.1:512219050-512229050 GCF_019279795.1 Protopterus annectens
ACATAGTACACACCCTATACATGGTTGAGCGCAGGTAGTGTCATGTTTAGCATCCCTTTTACTGTATGTGCTAGTCAGAGAAAGGTGTCATTCCATGGGTGCCTACTGTGTCAGTGTATGTGCTATGCTTTGCCACTTTCACTTGGCCAGGGCATATTGGGCATGTCTCCATCTGCCTACTGGGGCAGGCTCAGGTTGTTCCTCCTCCGAGTCACTCTGTGCCTGTGCAGGCCTTGGCATAGGTTGGGGGCTGTGTGGCCATGCCCCATGCTGTTCCTGCTGCAGCTGTTTCTGTAGGATCATATTGTGTAGCATGGCACATACCATAACAATTTGAGTACATGTAGCTGGTGAGTACTGCAAGGCTCCACTGGATGTGTCCAGAAACTGGAACTATGACTTGAGCATCCCAAACACATGCTCTGTTATAAATCTGGTCTGTACGTTTGCCTCATTATGGTGTTCTTGTTCAGGTGTGTGTGTATTTCTGATGGATGTCATCAGCCATGGCTCCAGTGTGTAACCAGCATCCCCCACTAGGTGACCATAGGGATGCCCCCATTGGAAAATCTCTGGTACAGCTGCGTCAGATGCCAAATGTGGGAATCGTGATAGCTTCCAGGGCAGCCAGCACACGCACTCATTATAATGCTGTGGAGATCGCACACGACCTGGCAGTTGATGGAGGGGAGGACCCTGCGGTTGATGTAGGCCCTACACTGATCACTGGGTGATGCTTTGGTGCATATGTGCATGCAGTCTATAGCACTCACTACCTCACGGTATTCTGCTATTTGGTGGAAGAGACGCATGTTGCTGGTCAACACCTCACGGGTGTTGAGTAAATATACATGCTCACTGGCATGTCCTGACATGGCATCCAGGAACTGGAGGAATACTCTGGATACTGATGCCTGTGAGATCCCCATGATATCCCCAGTTGAGCTTTGGGAGGTACCTGTGGCTAGTATTCCTAGGCTTACAAATACCTTGGTATCCACTGGGATCGGTTCCTCTCAGTCAGTTCGGTGTGTCAGGCGTGCCAGCACAGCTGAACAATTTGCTGTAGGAGGTCCATGTCCACCCTATAGTGCTCCACTATCTCCAGCTCATGTAGCCCCTGGTAGGTTACCCTGGGTCTGTACACTCTTCTCCATCTCCTTTCTGTGGGTTGATCGGCAGCATTTACATCCTCACCACCCCAGCCTCTTGCACATGTTGTTTTATGTTACTTGCTGCAGCCCCTATCATTTTGTAGTTTTGTTTGTTAAAAGCTCCCTGCTTGTACACACTGGTGGTGTAGAATATGGGAAAAACCAGAGGGGAAGGTGTCTGCATAGTTTATAGTAGTGTTCTGGGCTGGGCTGGTCTGCTGCCTGTGTAATTGACTGATTCTGATACATTTCACCTTCCAGCTTTACTAGTTCTCCTTGATTACCTTCCTACTGCTGTTTTCCCTTCCCATTGCCTTCCTGTTTAAGCCCGGGGGTGTGCCACGCAAACAGAGTGTGCAAATGTGCACAGAGCTGCTATTTCCTGGTTTAACTTTTTTTTTTCCTTTAAAACCCGGTGTGCGGTGCGCATAGCCGCTTAGGCAATGTAAAGAGTGCTAGACAGACTCAGACACACCTCCTTGCTTAGGTGTGCTTAGCTTGGAGCAAACTCAAGCCACAGGGCTCCAATCTGCTTACAGTATGCCTGACACACACTCCTATGATGTCAGCTAATTACTAGGCTATTCCTGCTCTTACACTGTTGGGACTTGACTAGCATGCTGGTGAAAACTGGGATTCACCATCATTCCTCTCATTTGCATAGGATTGCCTGCTAATGCATAGTTGCATGTCTCACACTGAGCCTCCCCCCTTAGCAACCACTGCTCACCGGCCATGTTGTCTTCTGCCTGCCATTGACTTTAATTGCAAAATAGTGATTTTAGTTAGAATGCTTATTTTAGGTTTATTTTCTTACCCCCCCCCCCCCCAATGCCATTTGCACATCGCTGCCCTATGCTTAAACAGCCAAGATTGGCTAAAAAAAAATAAAAGTTGATTTTTTTTTTATTTTTTAAGCTGTTTGAAATGCCAGTGACCTTATACTTGGCCATTGGCATGCTTCCTGACTAATATGCAGGCTTTATTTGGTGCTGTCATGGCTCCATTTTGGATTTTGCAGAAATGTACTCATTTACTAACCGAATACATTTCTGCAGATTACACTAGTCGTGCACAGCTGGTTTCAAGCTTCCTGGATCACAAATTCACCTCATTTGTATGGATTTCTCCTGCAAATGGGGTGATTTGTATACAGGGGCTTAGTGTGTGCAGGACTAGTGCAGGAGCGCTTGTGCACTCCCCTGCAGGCTATTCCTGGATCGCACGGCAGACAGATTGCCTGCTAGAGCTCCTGCACTAATCCTACATGTCGTGCAAGGCTTGGAGAATCTGGTGGTATGAATACTAATGTTAATGTATAGCAATTGTCTTCATTTATCTATTACGTAATTCTGTATTTTACTGATTGTTTATCTTGTACTGCAGAGCTTTTCTCCCCGGGCCTCCACTGAAAATAGACCTGTGTCCAGTCAGAATTTCCTGGTAAACAAATGTAAACAAATAAAATAAAGAAATAATTTCTTCTGTGTTTTATAGATGCCACAGAGAAGAACCTATGCCCTGCCTTCTGAACAATCAGAGGACCCAGCAGTCCAAGATCTGTTGTAGCTTTGCAAATCAAACAGATCTTCAAATATCATAACAGAAGATCTAAACATGCTTCAGCAGATCAATAAAACAAGGTGGAAAGACAGATTCCTTGCTCAGCATTCCCCATACCTCTGCAAAAGACCCCCCCCCCCAGATAAAGTAGTGTGATACACCATTTCCTTCAAACAGAACCTGGGCAATTGGATGTCTATTCCTAACTCACCCCAGGCATGATTGGCATTTTTCCATTCAGGAAGGTAGATACAGCGCAGTCTAATACCTGACATGGTGTAATGGTTTTATGTCTCTGTAGCCTTAGACTTCCTATTATTCTTATGATATGGCTATTCACTTTCTGCCCCTATTCCCCATTTGAACTGCTCATCTCTCCTTTTATACTATTGTAACCACACTGATGATTGAAATAAGGATTAAACCCCTTTAAAGCCACACAGCTGCATACAGACTATACCTTCAAATATATTCAAAATTTGGCCTCCTTCTCTTAAATGTTGTGTGATCCCTTTTCATTTTAATATAGGTACAGAGTTTGTTACCCTAATTTTGATATATCAGTACCATCTGATAGCTACATTACCCCTGAGCTAAAATAAAATCCATTAAAGCAACATTCCTACATATAACCTATGCTTACAAGTATCCCACAAGACATCTTTCTGTTACATAATAATGTGTACATACTATTCATTTTTAGGTATGCAAACAGTCTCTTATCCAGGTTTCTGTTCACTAGTGTTCTATGACAACAACATTCTCACACACAGTTCATATTCTATAGCCTGTTAAAACCACAGACCTACATTTTAAAGTCATTCACATGTATACTGCATTCATACATATTTTCAAATGTATCAGGCATTGACTTCATAATATCAAATACTGCATATTCCTTGATCATTGTGATAAGTTCTGATAGTCTCTTATCCTAATTTATGTACTCTAGTACCATCTGGCACACATATTCTTCCTCATAGCCAATATACTAAAAATGTTAACATAACTGATTTTGTTATACTCTGATTTCATTTTTCTACATGTTCCTTCATCTTTCCTGAGATACTAACAACCTAAGTGCTTTGTTAATGCCATCTTTATTTATATATGAAATTATTTAATTCCATACAGGAAAACATAACTACCATATACTTACTTAATCACCTCATATTTCCTTAAACCATCCGTAAACCGATATTTAAATTTATGTTACTCATCCCACCTGCTATAGATCCATACCTTAACAATCTCTTTTCAATATACTCAGTTATAGCAATTGTAAAACTCAGACTGCTTTAGCTGATTAGTTGAATAACATTAATTAATTTATTTTATTTTATTTATTTATTTTATTTTACATTTGTTGACCGGGAAAGTCCGACTGGACATGTCCATTTTCAACAGAGACCCAGGGAGAAAAGCTCCAGTTACATATGAGGTACATTAATGTATATGAACAAGTTAATAAAGATGGTGGAATACACATACAAAAACAGGTTTAGAATCATAGGTAAATATGGCCAGTTAGCAAAGGCTCACAGTAAGATAGTTGTCAGATAGTATTAATGAAACGTTGAAACTCTAAAGATCACAATCCTCCTTCATAATCAGATCACCATCATATTTATTAACTTTATCATTTTACCCACAACATGTAACTCGTCTCACTTCCAACTCACTACTACCACTTTTTCCAACGTAGATTACACATCTTCAGGAAATTGAAACTCATATCAACACTCATTGCATCTTTCTTGCTTTCACCATTACTCTCACATTTTGCATAAAATATATGTAAGTGCTCTTACATATCTTACCTTGACCTCTGCTGTTCTAGTTCTATATTCATTAACTTTATACATTGTATATGTACCATGGTAAACACACTATCATGACCTCCACATATTTGCCTACAATATTAATCAACCTAAACCAAACTATACACCAAATATTGTTACCATCTATCATAAAATCTATCTTACTTTCCAGCAAGATATAAAAATCCAAAGCACATCATATTCACCACATAAAGAAACCTCACAGCATATCTAGACATCTATGTATATTAACCCTATTATAGCTTATCTGTGCAGTAGATATTAATCAAACATTTGATTACTCACCAATACAGTAACACGCTCCACATCTAATTTCCTCTTACCACAATACACACATTGACTAAAAATGTCACAATTAAATGCAGGAAGTCTTTAAAACAAACCTCCTTTATCTAAACATGGCTCTACTATACAGCCCTAATATACTAGCAGTTATTGGCACGTTTTAAAAAAGTACACATTTTAAACACGGAGCTATACATTCCTGTTTAATATATTATATGGACTGCATTAACAAAACAGCATAAGGTATGATTGTCATTGTATAAAAAATTAAGTAACTTGGACATCACACTAAAATCAACCTCTCAGTAGAAAAATGGCTAACCAACTCACACCTGATACTTAATCCCAACAAAACTAACCTACTAATCTTTTATCCCACTAGAACAGCTACCTCCCCCACAGCCTTCAACATCTACTCTAACAATAACACCATTACTACTCCAACTACACGCATCAAACTACTGGGGATAGTAATTGACAACAATCTAAAATTCAACTTCCATATAGACCAAACCATCAAAAAGGTCCACAAGAAACTAGGCCTCCTGTACAGGAATTCCCAATTTCTAACACCTTCTACAAGAATCACCATAGCCAGAACACATTTGTTATCTACACTCCTATACGCATCCCCCATCCTCATCAACCTATGTAAATCAGACCTCAACAAATTAGAAATATCCAAATTCACCACCAAATCACCATACAGATCACATCACTGTCAATCCCTAAAACAACTCGACTGGCTTGAACTCTCACATCTCCTACACTTTAACCAGCTAAGCCTAGCCCACCAAATTCTACCACCCAACCAAAACTCTACCCCTCAGTCATCTAATTCAGCCATACTCTACTCCTAGACTTCTCCGCTCTGATAACAAATACTTACTACAAGTTACTAGAGCAGGGAACTCAGCTGGTAAAGGCCTTTTCTCCAACTGTACTGCTAAACTATGCAACACCCTACCCACTACTCTTACCTCAAGTTCCTCACCAAAACAATTCAAATCACTCCTGAAAACTCACCTATCAAAATCGTGGCTCTGCCCCTGCATTCCCCCAGGATAAACATCTCCTAAACTCCAGTCTCACTTTCTTTACCCTTGTATAACCTAACACGGTCACTCTCTAAATTAACATCAAACACTGTACCACCACAAAAAGAATTGTGTACACTCCCACAGTATGTATCATATAGTATATTCTACTTGCGTGCTTTGCAACTACTGTTATCACAGCAAATACATCTACTGATATAACTCATATTCGCTTACTTGTTTTAAATTGTTGATTTTTCAATGAATAATTTTCTCTGAATTGCTATTTAAGCATATGTCAATTTATATACCAAAGTATATTAGCCTGTATTAACCTGTTGTGTTGATTTTGTGTTGAGTTTTTAATTAGCATTGTATGACATGGGACATTTCTACTGTATTAACCTGTTGTGTTGATATTGTGCTGATTTTGTAATTAGCATTGTATGACATGGAGCATTTCTCCCCAGGCCTCCACTGAAAACGAGCAATTGCCCAGCTGGACCTTCCCGGTAAACAAATGTAAAATAATTAAAATAAAATAAAATAAAATAATAAATAAATGTCCCCTTAATAATCACACTCACACATACACTAAATCTATCTCCTTACTTAATCCTAAGCCTAACATAAAACACTTACACACACATACAAATTAAATCGACCTCTACCACAAATGTGATTTGACTAAGCTATCTATAACTATCTGCAAAGTTATCTGTGTGTGTGTGTGTGTGTGTGTGTGTGTGTGTGTGTGTGTTTGTGTTTTTGTGTGTGTGTGTGTGTGTGTGTGTGTGTGTGTGTGTGTGTGTGTGTGTGTGTGTGTGTGTGTGTGTGTATTATATAGCAATTGATGTAGATATAGAGACAGATAAAGTAAAATAGCATAGTAGTGTGCATGTGACCTTGGATTTTATCTACTGTTAACAATATCTATAATGCTTTGAACATTGTGATTGCCCATTTAAAAGAGAATACCTGCTCTTATCTGAAATTAACACTCAGGTGCAAAGTGATGGATGTTTAAAAGAGAGGCATCAAAGAAAGAAGTTACAGAGGAGCAGAAGGGTGGAGACCACATTATCAGCTCTGGAAGGTATCAGGTCAGTAGGATTGTTTTGCTAGAGAAAACATCACAGATGAAAAAATGTAATTATAAGTGCATTACAACAAACAAAAAAGAAAAGTGCTTTCACCGATAGGGCTTCATCAAATCACTGTTAAAACTGAGCATCCATAAAAACTAATCATAAATTAAAACTAGGAGAAAATTCAATAAAATGTGTGGAAAAAATCCAAATGACTATGTATATGTATATTTTGCATCAGAACAGTAAACACGCAGAAACCATCAAAAGAACAGGAATAAAATATGTCCAAAAAAAGTGAAGAAAGGAACACAAATGTCATTTCAAAACCATTAATAAAATAATTTGCGGTCCATTTTCCTAAGCTGAAGAATACATTTAATTAGGCAAGCAGAATTAATTTCAGGCAGGTTGTAGGCATTAAGGTGAATTTGCCATTCCAGCTCCTTCTTTTCAAAAATGACATAACAGTTTTACACAAGTGGACCCCTCCTGATCATGGAGCAATAGGTCTTTATTTAGAAGGGATATTCAGCAAGGATTGTATGAAAAAGCTTGATATCTTTAAATGTAGTCTCCCTTTCTGTATCTTTTGTGAGTTCATGAGCTGCAAAGCTTTTTCATCTGCCCCAGTAAGGTGGCTGGGAACTGTAACACTAAGGTGGCTGGAAACTGTAACAGTGAAAAAATTGTTTACAGAGTTCAGTGCTCCATATCTAAGTTTTTTTACGTAGGAAAGATTAGTTCTAAGTTTAAAAGGAGGATAGCCCAACACGCATCTGAAATTAGAAATAGTCTAAGGAAGAATCTTCCTGCAAAGCACAGCATTGAATAACCAGGTCATTCTTTTTTCACTTTTCACATTTTAGAAATATTTTTTTGTCTTAATACACATGATTACAGTTTTTATTTTGATCATCTTTTATCTGTGCTCTTTCTTTATATACCATCTTTTCTAAGGTTACTATAGCAGATGCTGTCTTCTTGATTCATGAGTCTATTGTCTCTCACACACACACACACACACACACACACACACACACACACACACACACACACACACACACACACACACACTCTCTTCTTCACTTCAGATCTCTGATTCTGCTGTTTTGTTTCTTTTTAGGTTTTTAGTTTATTAGTCCTTTTGGAAGGATGTTGCTGTCATCTTGTTGCTAAATAGCCTTTAGTTTAGGAAGTTTTTAGACCGCTTGTTCCTGTCTGGAGACAGACTAGGAATTTATTAGTAGTTTTACACTTTAGTTATTTGGACTTTGTTTTATTAGTACTCTCTCTGTTTTTATTTCATTTATTTTGGATTGTAAAAAATTACTTGTTTTACATCAGGCTAGCTTTTAGGAGTAGGCTAGGCTCATCAATCATCAATGTATATCAGGTTGTCAATCGTGATTTATGATCGTTCGTGTTTTTTATGTATATATTAGTTTTCCATGGATTAAAAGTATTACTGAGATGGTGGTGGATGAAAGTGATTATAATAAATTAATGCTGAGTCATTATGGTGACTAAGCCTGCTTGAGTTTGTTTCTTCTGTACCTTTAGAGGAATTAATGTCTGAACATTTGGACTGTTTATTGTTGTTGCTTAATATTGTAATGTTTAAGTGTTTTTATTTTTCATTTTTCACAAATAACAAGGAAGTGAAATTAGTCCTTTACCTTAACAGTTGGGAGAGTTATTTTTTTCACATCTATGTTGTGGTTTTTGTAGTTGTTCATCCTGTGACTCAACTTTTGTGATACACAGAGTTCCTGGATGCGAGGTGGATTTACAAGAGCCATTGTTGATCTGTGTCATTTAATTTCATTCACTGTTGCAATAGTCCCACAACTTACCTCCCTGACACTCCTCCACAGAATTTCAACTTTTCACTGTGCTAATGAATGAAGAGAAAACATTCACCATTTTTCAGTTGTCAGAAACACAAATCTTAACTGCCTGAGGTAAGCTAAGGAAGTAACTCATCACGCAGTGTTCTTGCAGGTTGGTGCTTTTTCCTTTTAAGTTTTCCATAGCTGGGAGAGACATTACTAGAAACAGGTGCATAGAAGAAACGATATCTTTAACAGTTCACTAGTTACCCTCCAGGATCCTTTCCTTATGGGAATTCATGCTGATATGTAAAATGTCCGACATACCAGATAGCAGTACATGGACTTTCCTGCTTTTTTCCCCATAGAAAACATTTATCAGTTGTTGCTGTTACAAATGCTGAGTCTTGGTGTACCTTAGCTCTTAAAGTCTTAATCCCTTCAAGACAGAATATGAGCAACATTCTCAAATAAATAATTTTACAAAAATGATGACCGTGTAAAAAATAAAAAAAACATCATGAACAGGTTTTCATACGCAACTGCAAAAACATGGTTTTTATTTTTTTATGTGTGGAATGAAATAACCTGTTCTAAATACCGTATTCTGTATCTTGTTCTTACTATTTTTTTCTTAGTCATAATTCTGATTTTTTTTATATATCTCTTTCTTTCTTTTGCAGGAAATTACTTTGTTATCAACTTGGCTCTGGCTGATTTACTTGCAGCAGTATACCCTTATCCTACAGTTTTAGTTGCACTTTTTCAAAATGGTTGGACATTGGGAGAAATTCACTGCCGCCTCAGTGCTGCCCTTATATGTCTGAGTTGCATTGCATCTGTCTATAACATTACAGCAATAGCCATTAATAGATACTGCTGTATTTGCCATGCTTCCAGATATAATGTGCTGTTCAGTGAGAAAAACACTTACACCTGCATTGGCTCTATCTGGATATTGTCTGTCATTACATTTTTGCCTATGGTATTTTATGACATGTTACACTATGATCCACGTATATACCAATGTACTGTTCTGCGGAGTGTCAATCTATCATGCACCCTTGGTCTAGAGATCACACATTTTTTTGTCAGCACCAGTATTGTTATATTCTGCTACACAAAAATTTGGATAATGATCATTGAAGTCAAATTTCGGGTCAGAAAACAAAGCAAGCAAAAGCTGAAATCTAATGAACT